>NC_057800.1:316838733-316894053 GCF_018294505.1 Triticum aestivum | reverse complement strand
GTGCGCCACTAGTAACAATTTTTTTTAAAAATAATTTGAATTTTTTTTTGAATTTTTTTCCTTTTTTTTTCTTAATCTCAGGTCACTAGTGCATAGCCTCCAGTATACTACAAACTCTAGAAACTACTTGCAAGTCCTGGACAGAGGACAGGTGGGTTAATAAGTCGAGCGAGGTCATATTTCAGGGCCCAATATGTTGAAGTAGCTGTTCATGGATCACAAACACAGAACTCAGTTCCCGAGGACGGTTTCAATGAGACAACCCACCATGTACTCCTACATGGCCTCTCACTGCACTACTAGGAAAAGGCCTACTAGTGGCGCACCTGTTTTCGCTACTAATGGCGCACTACAGGTGCGCCAATAGTAACAATTTTTTTAAAAAATAAATTGAATTTTTTTTGAATTTTTTTGAATTTTTTTCTTAATCTCAGGTCACTATGGCTTAACCTCAGGACCATATGCTTAATCTCAAGTCAAATCGAATTCTGTGGTCAAACTTCCCGAAAGGTCACCCATCCTCACACTACTCCAGCCCGAGCATGCTTAACTTCGTAGTTCTATCCAACCCCAGCACCAGCTCACTTCACAGGCACTTGTTGATATATCTATCGTATCAATCCTATTAAACCTTGTTGATGTCTAGGACTTTGTTCATGTTCATGAGTATGATGAAATTTTTAAAAAATATTTCAAACTTCCCGGTCATATTACGTATCATATTTTGAAAAAAAATTCCAATTTTTTTAAACCAATTTTTTTCTGTTACTAGTGGCGCACCTAGCAAATGGTGCGCCACTAGTAAGTTTGATTTTTTTTTCATTTCCCCCCTCTAGATCTTAAAAGCCCATATCTTTCGTTCTGTTCAATTCGGGTGTAACTTTTCAAGTAGATGATTTTCCATATAAAGAACTTTTTAATCCGAGTTCGTATGCAAAAGTTATGCCCATTTTACAAATTCCAGAGAGATTTTGCAAATAAAGTCGAAATTGAGATTTGTAAATTTTCCCAACAAGTAGACCACATATCACACGGGAAACTTATTTTATTTTATTTTATTGACATTTCCATCATTTTCTTTTATTTTTTTAAACTGAAAAGGCGGTCCACCGGGGGGGTGCATTCGGTCGAATTTTTGGGCCAAGTTAGTAATGGCGCACCGAGGGGAGTGGTGCGCCATTACTAGTTAAACTAGTAATGGCGCACCACACCCATGGTGCGCCATTACTAGTTTTGAAAAATAAATAAAAAAATTGAATTTTTTTTTGAAAAAAACTTATTAATGTTCACCACATTCCAATTCATCCCCGATGAATCAGACCAGACTCAACTCTAAGCAGTAGCAGGCATGACAACAAGCATGAATGAGTAGGCACATCAGGGCTCTAACAACTCCTACTCATGCTAGTGGGTTTCATCTATTTACTCTGGCAATGACGGGTCATGCAGAGAAAAGGGGTTCAACTACCGCAGCATGTAATAGTTGAATCATTGTTGTCCTAATGTAGTAAAAGAAAGCAAAAGCGAGAGATTGGGATTGTATCAGAATGAACAAGGGGGTTTTGCTTGCCTGGCACTTCTGAAGATAGTATAGTTCTTCATCGGTGTCATCCATCTCATCGTCGGAACCACGTTTACTAAGAGGGGACAAAGACCGGCAACATAGAAGAAACACAATCAATGCAATGCAACAATATGATGCATGAATGTGACATGGCAAAATGAGAGTGTTGAGCTAATGCAACTAAACCCAGAAGGGTTTGAGTCAATTTGAACCAAGGGTTCAAATTCCAACTCAAGTTATGAATTTGTAAAGTACATTATCATGTTTTGATCTAAACAGCAATGTTAAGTTGCTTTGTCATGCATGAAAATGGTACACACGGATAGATTGGATTTTTCTGATCATTTTTCATATATAAATTATTTCATTTGGAGTTACGGATGATTTTCTATGATTTTTAGAAGTTTAAGTCTTTTTCTGGAATTTCCTGAATTAGTTTAAACACAGAAAAACATTACTGCATCAGCATAACAACAACATGACGTCACGAGGTCAATCATGGCTAACCAAGGTCAAACCTGACCAGTGGAGCCCACTGGTTAAGCTCGGTCAAAACGAGTGCTGACTGGTTTTGACCCGCCTGTAGGGCCCGCTGTCAGTGGTAGTAAGGTGGCTAAACAGTGGGATTAGCCCCTAATGGCCGTGCCACATCGGCGTGGTTACGCCGGTGATGACCCGACGCGGCGGCAATTGCCGGCCGGCCGTTTCCAGCCACGGCTGGTCGCGCGGTTAGGTGAGTTGGAGAGCCGGTGGTGCGGGGCATCTAGTGCTGGTCGTGGGGATGCCGGGGATGGCATGTAGCGGCGGCGGCGGCGAGCATATGTGGCGGTGGAGCTTGGTTGTGTGCGGGTGCTGCGCTACGGCTCGCTACCAAACTGCCTTGGTTGCACGTCATCGCCAGGGTCACTCTAGGGCAAGCCCGTTTTACGATGGCAGCGAATGGAGCACGGGGAGCACGCGTGTTGTGGCAATGGCGGAGCTGAGCTTTGGCTCATGTGGCAAGGGAGCTAAAGGGCACGGGGGGACAGGTGAGAAAGGGGAGTAGACATGGTGGTTCACAACGGATCCGGCAGCGTCGTCAGAGAGCTCGGGGAGATCTGATAAGGGCAAAACGACGAAGGCGATCTCGGCGGCCGAAGCTTCGAGACGAGGCCGGGGACGACGATACGGGGCTTCCGGTGTCCCGTGAGTTGGCGGAGAGGACGAAAACGTCGAGGCGGAGCTCTATGACACGGTGAGAGGTCGAGGAGGGTGTGGTGGCTACGTGAACAGCGACAGCAAGCTTGCGGTGGCTTCGGCCATGGCGCGGAGTGCACGAGGGAGAGAACGAGGGAGAGGGAGAGCGATCCAGACGGTTCTGGGGGTAGCGTGGCGTCTCCAGGGAGTTGGCGAAGCAACATGCAGGCAGTAGGTGGCGGCGTGTGTGCGTGTGCGGCGAGCACGCGCTCGGCATCCTCCTGGCAGCAGCTTGAAGACGGCGACACTATGGGCCTCATGGGCTGCTACAGTAATAGGCCGAGGTAAGTTCTTCTCTCTCTCTGTTAATTGTGTTTCTGTTATTCTATTTGTTTGATCTATTTTGATTTAGTAAAAATAATAAATCATTTCATAAAATCTTGGAAATATTTGTGGGCACTTATAGAATTATTTCCAATAGCTCTCAAATGCTTTCAAGATTATTTGGACATTTAAAATACTTTATAGAATTTAATTGTCCAAATTCAAATATTTATGATTTAATTCAAAAATCTAGAGTGTCCTAGAGAAGTGTGCACCATTTTTGGGAGAGGTTCTAGACCAATTCAAAAATGATGAACATTTATGAAGGGCATTTTGGGTTCATTGAAAATATTTAATTTTGACCCTAGTTGAATTTCATTTGCTGCTAGGGTTTAATAGTCCCCATTTCAAATTCATCTGAATTTTAAACATGATGACATGTTGATCAAGCAAAGACAACAGGGGCTGAGCTAGGGCTGTGACAGAGGTGTCTGACACGGTGCATTGCCGCACTTAGCAGATTCATCTCCAAGTCTGTCGAGCGCACCATGTCGTTCTTCAAGATTTTGAAGAAGGCAGGGCCGATGAAGTGGACCCCGGAAGCAGATGCAACTTTACAAGATTTGAATACCTACTTGAACTCTGTGCCCACTTTGGTTGCCCCTAGACCACAAGAGCCATCGTTGCTGTACTTAGCGGCAACTAATCAAGTGGTTAGTGCAGCCCCAGTAGCGCAGCGAGAAGTAGAGCAAACAAAGAGTGAGCAAAGCCCGGCAGGACCGGATGAGGTTTAGAACAAAGAAGAGCACGGCAGCAGGGGCAACCCCAAGGATGTGGCAAGGAAGAAAGTAGTGTAGCATCTAGTGTACTTCGTTAGTTCCTTGTTACAGGGGGCAAGATCAAGGTACCCTCGTGTGCAAAAGTTGATTTTTGGCCACATCATGGCCTCAAGGAAACTGCGCCACTACTTCTAAGCCCATGAGATTACGGTTTTCACCCGCTTTCCGTTGCAAACGATACCCCGAAACCTTGAGGCTACCGGCAGACTAGTGGAGTGGGCTTTGCAGTTATCCATCTTTGGCCTGAAATTTGAGAGCACGTAAACAATTCAGAGTAGGGCGTTGGCAGAGTTTATTGCAGAATGGACGCCAACCCCTGATGAAGAAGTGCTGGAAACAGTTACCCCCGGCAAGGAAGCGCCCCAAGAATGGATCATGTATTTCGATGGTGTATTCTCCCTGCAAGGTGCGGGGGCTGGCGTGCTTCTCATTGCTCCCATAGGGGAGCACTTGAAGTATGTCATCCAGATGCATTTTCCCTAAGAGGAAGCAACCAATGATACAACAGAGTATGAACAGCTCCTTGACAAGCTCGGGATTGCAATAGAATTGGGAATCAGGAAGCTGATCATTCAAGGAGATTCACAACTTGAAGTGAGGCAAGTCAACAAGGATTACCAAAGTCCATTCATGGAGGCATACATTGAGGAACTGAGAAGATTGGAGGAGCGCTTTGACGGATTGCAAACAGAGCACGTACCCCATGCAGAAAACATCATAGCTGATCATCTATCAAACTGTTTTGCGTGAAACTTCTTGTGGAACCAGGAACTTTTGTTCTCCATCTTACACAATCCTCCGTATCCCCGGCAAGAATGGCTCGAAAGAGGAGAAAGTGAGGCTCCGGTAAGCCTCTCATGGTAGAGCCTCCCGCAGATGAGGACATGCCGCTAGTCCTTGTTGTCGAGCCCCAGGCTCCAACTTGGGCAAGGCACATAGTCTGTTTCCTCCAAACTGGAGAATTTCATGATGAACAAGAGGAAGCTGAAAGAGTAGCCAGGATGGCCAGTATGTATTACTTTCTCCATGACACTCTATACAGAAGGAGGTCCAACGGTGTGAAATTGAAGTGCATCTGCCGGGAAGAAGGAAAGGAACTATGGGCGGAAATACACAATTGCGCCTCCCACATTGGATATAGGCCATTAGTTGGGAAAGCATTCCGACAAGGATTCGATTGGCCCACATCCATCGAAGATGCGGTCGAGCTAGTCACCAATTGTGAAGCCTACCAGTTCCATTCCAAGAACATCCATCTTCCTGCACAAGCTCTTAAGACAATCCCTTTGTCATGGTCATTTTCGGTCTAGGGGCTCGATATCCTCGGCCCTTTACCTGAGCTATCGGTGGCTCGGAATTCTTGTTCGTTGCCATTGACAAGTTTACAAAGTGGCCAGAAGTAGATGCCGTGAGAAAGGTGACTGCTCAGTCAGCAATCATGTTCTTGAAACGATTGGTGTTCTCCTTCGGGGTCCCTACCAGGATCATCACCTTCAACCGCACCCACTTCACGAGCCACGCCTTCTTGCAATATGTTCATGCCCTCAGAAGCAAGACCTATTTTCCTATGTTGCTCATCCCAGAAGAAATGGACAAGATGAGAGGGTGAACGCTGAAGTGTTGCAAGGACTCAAGACGAGAATGTTTGATATGCTACGGAAGTGAGGCAGGCGATGGATTGATGAGCTCCCGTCAGTTCTCTGGTCCCTCAGAACGACACCAAATCCAGCTACCGGGCAGACGCCCTTCTCCCTAGTTTATGGGGCAGAAGCAGTTATCCCCATGGAGCTCATTTACGGGTCACCTCGAGTTCTTGCGTATGATGAAGTAGCGCAGGATCAGCACCAGTGTGACGACTCTGTGCTTCTCTAGGAGAACCGTCTCCGGGCTGCTACATGTGATGCACGCTATCAGCAAGCCCTACGTCGCTATCATAGCTGCAATGTTCATGCCCAGTGTTTTGTGGAAGGCGACCTTGTTGTTAGGTGCATTGAGTACTCCAAGGGTACAAACAAGTTGACGCTAAAGTGCGAAGGCCCTTACCGAGTAGTTCGAGACACTAGACCTGGCACAGTCCGTCTAGAGAACGGAGATGGCATTCTCCGCAAGTTCTACTAGTAAGGCGCAGCTGTCGGGCCCTGCCCGGTAGCCACCCTTTTGTACTGGCCTTTCCTCAGTTCCATGTAACCCATTGTTCAAATCTAGGAGCAGAACCTGAGCAACAGAGAAATAAATGAAGTGTTGGGGGCCCCGACAAGTTGCATGCCTGCATAAGCATTTCATGGGCATCACATGTTCATGCAGATAAGATTGCATCTGGCATCATTTCCATCTGCATAAAACTACATGTTCCTGCCAAGAACTTGACCTCTAAGGGTAGCTGGAAAGATGAACCAACACTACGATCTCTGGCAAGCCAAACAACCTCTAAGGGTAGCTGGAAAGATGAACCAACACTACGATCTCTGGCAAGCCAAACAAATAAGTTCTATCTGTTGTCCATACGTGTTCTATAAGCAAAAACTTGTGCATAAGAGAACCTCGCCGCTCTTTGAAACTTAGGTGCTCCCATCCCTTAACCTGAACGTTGCTTCGGTCAGGATGGTCGTAGTGGCCTTTGGAGAAAAAAGATTGGTGGGGGCTGGTCCCTAGTCACTATTCGTGCCCGGAAGGCTTAACTCCCCAGAAACAAAATAGAGGGTACCGGCAGGATAGCCTACCGGGGGAAACTCGTTCATTTAAAAATATAGAGGCATTCCACCTATGCATGGACATATACATGCACGATTCCCTGGCAAGAGTCATCCTTTTTGTTAATATGCTGATCAAACAAGGACAAACCTTACAGAACACATACATGGATTCAAGAGACATTATTTCAACTAAAATTTGGCAAGTGCCTACATATTTCAGATTGAAAAAAGATAAGTGCCATGTGATGCCCTTGCCCTTGTCCATCTCCTACAGGGTATTACAGGTACAGACCAAGGAGGTAGGAGGCGGTACCGGCTGGGATTCAGTACCTCCCCAGGATCAGGATGGCACCGCTTCCTAGCTAGGAGGAAGAAATCGGAGGGCAAGTGCGGAGGGTAACGCTGCCGGAGGCCCAGATGGGAGATACAGAGTCACCGGCAAACACGCCTCATCGGAATTGTCATCCCCGTTCTTGACGCGTCGTAGGTTGCCGCCGCCTTCCGTATCAATGCCATCCGAAGATCCCAGCACAACAGTTGCATCGGGCACCATGCTCTCCGGAGAATCCCACAAAGAGCATGGTCATCCCCAACAGCCCTGACATCAGAAACCACCGGACGTTTGGGAGACGTGTATGGGAGCAAAGAGCCCTCCTGCATGACAAGTGGACGGTGCTTAGGAGGGGTCAGGTTTGCCTTTGCTGACGGCAAATCCATCCTGTGACCCCTCTCCGGTGCCACGGGGAAAGGAGGAATGGGCCACGACCGACTACCGCGCCGAACACCCATTATGGGACTCAGCGTGGTGTTGTTTGTGTCTCCTCTCACTAGAATTGAAGCTACGAGCGACCCAGCGATGAGCGCACCAAATTTTCCACCTCCTATGCTATCGCGCCGCTCGAGCACTCCCCTGAGGCCCATGCAAAGACCTAAGCTAGGTCCCGGGGCCTGGCCTTGGGTTCTCCTTCTCTGCATATCCAGGAGAAGTTATAAGATGGACGATAAGGGATGCGAGGATGAATGCCTCTGCTCCTCCTCCACCCCTCTTTTTATAGGCGGGTCGAGGAAGGGAGTTGATCCCTCAATGGGTAACCGCTTCCCTCCTCTGCCAATCCAAGAAGACTGGGCCCCTGAGGGAGGCCTGGATTATGGGGTCCTCGGGTGTCTGGGATACATGATGTGGGCCGGATAAATGGGCCATGAAGGTACAAGATAGAACGCCTTCCCTCATGTCCGGATGGGACTCTCCTTGGCGTGGAAGGAAAGCTTAGCGTGCGTATATTGATATTCCTTTCTTTGTAAACTGACTCTGTACAACCCTATCCCCCTCTGGTGTCTATATAAACCGGAGGGTTTAGTCCGAAGAGACAATCATAATCTTACAGGCTAGACAATTAGGGTTTAGCCATTATGATCTCGTGGTAGATCAACTCTTGTAACCTCTATATTCATAAAACTCAATCAAGCAGGACGTAGGGTATTATCTCCATCAAGAGGGCCCGAACCTAGGTAAACATCGTGTCCTTGTCTCTTGTTACCATCGATCTTTAGATGCACAGTTCGGGACCCCCTACCCGAGACCTGTCGGTTTTGACACCGACATTGGTGCTTTCATTGAAGAGTTCCACTGTGCTGTCGTTGAAAGGCTCGATGGCTTCATCAATCATCTACAACAATGCTGCCACGAATGATACTTTTCTCCCCGGCCAGATCTTTGTATTCGGCGGCTTCGCACTACGTGCCAACTCGGTTGGCCACCTGTAGCAGATCGACAACTACGCCCCTGGTCACCAGATCAGTTTTGGAAATCTGAACTATGTCGCTGATATCCGAGGAGACTTGATCTTCCAAGGGTTTGCGGCCTCAACCACCACTCCAGCCTTAGATCCAGAGGACGTCATCAGGTCCGAAGACGGGAGTCTAGATCCCACCAGACTCCTTGCGTGCTTAGAGCTCAACACCAAGAGAATAGCATCTCCAGCAATCATTGGAAGGCCGAACTCTTCTCCGGATACTACTTTCGAACCCTGGAGGCCCGCTTCATGCGAGCTCGGCCCAGAAACTTCCGACCCCATCCAAATCCCGCTCTTAAATGAGGATCTGGACTTAATGCGATCCCTTCGCATCATAGAGGAATCTCTTCTGAATCACGCACAGCCCGAACGAGGGGCTGGAAATAGGGAATTTTACTTTCCACCCACCACCCACTTCATCGCCACTGTCGAGGACCTAACCGACATGCTTGATTATGCCTCTGAAGACATCGACGGTATGGATGATGATGCCGGAGAGGAGTAGGCCCAAAACCCGCTAGTCACCGGACGTTGGATGGCCACCTCCTCGTATGACATATACATGGTGGATACACCTAAAAACAGCGATGGCAATGATGAGAAAAACCCAGTAGAGGATGCATCACCTGAGATACCGCCGAAACGTCGACATCAGCAGCGCCACTCTAAATCACGTCGCGGTAAGAACAACAATACCGACACCGAAGACAGTGATACTCCAGAGAACGCCGAAGATGATGTAGGGTAGAACCCTAGTGGCCCGATCTTTCACGAAAGGAGCGGATCCCACGAAGAACACGAGGAGGGAAACGAGGGGAACACAAGATAACACTCAAACCAACAAGTATGATCACACATGTGCTAGATCCTCGAAACACAAAGAGAGATACAAGATCCAAAGTCAACAACGGACGATACAAGAGGTAACCGGTTCTTCTCCATGAGGATGTCTTGAATCCACAAGGGGATCTTCTCCGCAAGGAGGTCTTGAATCCAAGGTGGATCTTCTCCGAAGAGGGGCCGCGGTCTCTCTCAAGGAGTAGATCCGATATGGATGAGCGTAGCTCTATCTCTTAAATGAGCTATCACAACGCTAACCCTAGAAAGTTGTACGGGATAGAGTATATATAGTCTAGGTGACGAAAGGGTACACGGGCCTCGGCCCAAGTGGCTGCGCACAGGCAGGGCCGGAAGTTCCGGGCTAGGCCAGAAGTTTCGGGCGCCGGAGGTTCCGGGGAGGGTCCAGCCTTACCAGAGAGTTGGCGCGGAGGAGATGTGCTGGCATCCGGGGGCCGGAAGGTCCAGGCCGGCCGGAGGCTCCGGGCGCCGGAAGGTCCGGGACGGGGTCCACGCTAACCCAAGAGTTGGCACGCCTGGGCTGGTCGAAGTCATCGGCGGCCGGAAGCTCCGGGTCGGCCGGAAGTTCCGGGCTCTAGCCAGAAGTTTCGGGCTGTCCAGAGTGTTGACGCCTGTCTCTTCATCTACAGTCCTCGGCTCTGAGTCTTGAGCATTGTACCTAATGACACATAGTATCTCGAACTTAGGCGGTAGCCATGTCTCACTTGAAGAGGGAGAAAACTCAAGTAGGAGTGATGTCACCTCGGATTGAATAGCACGTGCCCTAGACCTTGTCATTGGTCCACTTGGAGCTTGGATACTTGATGTGGCGTCCATCCTTGGGGAAGATCCCTCCTCGGATCGAGTTCTTCATCACCATGGAAGGGAGAGAGATCTTTGATGTTGAAGATGTCGCTCACGTTGTACTTGTCGCGCGGGAGGTCGATCTTGTAAGTGTTGTCGTTGTAGCGTGCGAGCACCTTGAAGGGTCCATCTGCTCGTGGTCGAAGCTTAGACTTGCGTTCTTGTGGAAAGCACTCCTTGCGAAGGTGTAGCCACACGAGATCACCAATGTTGAAGACCTTAGGTTGCCTGTTGACATTGAGCTTGGTCACAAGGCGTTGTACTTGGCGCTTTATGGTGTGTCTTGTATCTTCATGCACCTTCTTGAGATGGGTCACTCGTGCACTTGCGTCCAAATTGATTTGCTCTTGGAGTGGAAGAGGTAGAATATCCAATGGTGACAAAGGGTTGAATCCGTAGACGACCTCAAAACGGGACTTGCCGGTTGTTGAGTGTCTTGCTCGGTTGTAGGCGAACTCGGCGATGGGTAGACACTCCTCCCACTCCTTGATGTTCTTCTTGATGAGTACTCGAAGTATAGCGGAGAGTGTTCCGTTTGTCACCTCCGTTTGGCCGTCGGTTTGAGGATGGTACGCCGTGGAGAAGAGTAGCTTGATTCCGAGCTTGGCGCATAGGGTCTTCCAAAAGTAGCTAAGGAACTTGACGTTGCGGTCCGAGACAATTGTCTTTGGCACACCATGGAGACGCAATATTTCCCTACAAAAGAGATTAGCAACATGTGAAGCATCATCTATCTTGTGACAAGGAATAAAATGTGCCATTTTGGAGAAACGGTCCACAACGACAAATATGGAGTATTTCCCATTTCGAGTTCGAGGCAAACCAAGTACAAAGTCCATGCTAATGTCTTCCCAAGGTTGGTATGGAATCGGTAAAGGCATATAGAGACCATGAGATTGAGCTTTGGACTTAGCTTTGTGACATGTAGAACACCGGTTGGTGAAACGATTGACATCCCGAAACATCTTAGGCAAAAAGTAGCTTTTCGAGGGCGTGGCGAACGTCTTGTCGCGTCCAAAGTGTCCCATTAAGCCTCCTCCATGAGATTCCTACAAAAGCAACAAACGAAGAGAGGACTCGGGAATGCAAAGTTTGTTAGCTCTCATAAGGTAGCCATCTTTGATGTAATTGCGTTCCCAAGATGTATTCGAGAAACACTTGGCATAAGGAATGGCAAAAGTTGTATCATGCTCATATAAGTCTTTGATATGCTCGAAGCCAATGACATCTAACTCAAGTTGCGTGACAAGCATGCAAATGCGGGAAAGAGCATCCGCTACTATGTTTTATTTACCCTTGATGTACTTGATGACATAGGGAAAAGACTCAATAAATTCACTCCATTTAGCATGATGCTTGTTCAACTTAGTTTGTCCCTTAAGATACTTGAGAGTCTCATGATCAGTATGAATGATAAACTCATGGGGACGAAGGTAGTGTTCCCATTCATGCAAAACGCGGACTAAAGCATATAGCTCTTTGTCATAGATGGGATAATTGAGTTGCGCTCCGGAAAGTTTCTCACTAAAATAAGCTATGGGGCGCTTCTCTTGCGTTAACACACCTCCTATGCCATTACTACTAGCATCGCAATGAATTTCAAAAGGCTTGTCAAAGTTGGGTAAAGCAGGCATGGGAGCATGAGTAAGCAAATTCTTAAGCTCATTGAATGCGGTATCTTGGGATGGTCCCCAAATAAACGGCGCATTCTTCTTGCTCAAAGCATGCAAAGGCGAAGCAATGGTGCTAAAATCCTTCACAAAGCAACGATAGAAACCCCCAAGACCAAGAAAACTACGCACTTGATGCAAGTTGGTTGGTTGTGGCCAAGTCTTAATAGCATTGATCTTGGACTCATCTACATGAACACCCTTAGAAGAGACCACAAAACCCAAGAAAACGAGCTTATCAACACCAAAAAGGCATTTCTCCATATTAGCATAGCGACGCTCTTTCCTAAGAGTTTCCAAAACGGTACGGACATGGGTGACATGCTCTTGGATAGATTTGCTAAACACAAGAATGTCATCGAAGTAAACCACAACAAATATACCAATGTAAGGGCGAAAGACATGATTCATAAGGCGCATAAAAGTGCCCGGTGCTTCCGAGAGACCCATAGGCATGGCTAACCACTGATACAAACCAAACTTGGTTTTGAATGTGGTTTTCCATTCATCACCCTCTTGTATGCGGATTTGATAGTAACCACTTTTAAGATCAATTTTAGAAAATATAGTGGCACCGCTAAGCTCATCAAGCATATCATCTAGGCGTGGAATGGGGTACCTATAGCGAACGGTGATAGCATTGATAGGTCTACAATCGGAGCACATGCGAAAGCTACCATCATGTTTTGGCACAAGAATGACCGGTACCACACAAGGGCTCAAACTTTCACGCACATGTCCATGGTCTATGAGATGCTTTACTTGCCTTTGAATTTCTTTGGTTTCTTCGGGGTTGACGCGGTAGGGAGCTTTGTTCGGAAGCGGTGCTCCGGGGATGAGGTCGATGCGGTGCTCAATGCCTCGTAATGGAGGTAGTCCAGGAGGTAGCTCATCGGGGAAACCATCTTGAAATTCCTGCAAAAGAGAAGACAACACTAGAGGAAGAGTGTGAGAAGTGTTAGTTTGTGGTGCATTGTCCTTGCACACGAGGACGTAGAGTAGGACACTAGATGGGTTCTCACACACTTCTCTCATCTCACGTTTGGTGGCAAATAGAATGAGGTTCTTGTTTTCGCTCATCGTGGAGGCACTCAATTTGGACTTGTGGCGCTCACTCTCTTTTTGGTGGCTCACTCTCTCACCATTCTCTCCATGATGGGTGGCTTGCTTATCGGCGATCACTTGGCTTGGAGACATAGGTCGTAACACAAACTCCTTTCCTTGCATCTTGAAGCTATAGTGGTTTGTACGCCCATTGTGGACGACTCCTCTATCGAATTGCCATGGCCGTCCAAGGAGAAGATGGCAAACGGTCATTGGGATGATGTCGCACTCCAAGGTGTCTTCGTAGGCGCCTATTTTGAAGGAGACTTGTACTCGGTGCTCTACTTGGATAGTTCCGGAGTCACTAAGCCATTGCACTTTGTATGGATGTGGATGCTTCGTCTTGGGCAATTGGAGCTTGGAGCAAAGTTCTTCACTTGCGATATTGTGACAACTCCCTCCATCGATGATGACCTTGACGGATCGTCCATTGATGCTGGCCTTGGTGTGGAATATGGTGCATCTTTGGTCTTCATCTTGGTGATGTTGGAGAGTCAAGACTTTGGAGACAACAAGTGTGGGGCTTGAGTCTTCATCACAAAAGACTTGTTCTTCTTCATTGTTCACTTGGCAGTGCATGGCGACTTGCTCAAGGGCTTCCATTTCTCCTTTGCTCATGGAATCATAAGTGCCATCGTCGTTGAAGATCATGGTGCGCTTGTTGGTGCACTCATAGGACTTGTGGCCTCGGCCTCCGCAAGTCAAACACTCGAGGGAGCTCGTCTTGACGGTCTCATCGGTAGGGGTTGATGATGATGGAGCTCTCGGCTTGGAGTTTCTTATAGTAGGCGAAGCTTTCTTGGAAGTCCACTTGTCGATGTTGGAAGTAGACGGTCTTGTAGTCGGTGTTGGAGTCATTGAAGCTTGGTTATTGGAGAAGCCGTAGGACTTGGATGAGAACTTGGCATACTTGAAATCATCTTGCACTTGGCGTTCTGCTTTGGTAGCTTGGTGCACAAGCTCGATGATATTTGAGTATGGTTGGAAGTCAGCGATCTTCTTGATAGCATGATTGAGTCCATTCAAGAAACGTGCCATAGTTTGCTCATCATCTTCCGTCACATTGGCTCTTATCATTGAAATCTCCATCTCCTTGTAGTATTCTTCAACGCTCTTGGTTCCTTGCTTGAGTTGTTGGAGTTTCTTGAAGAGGTCGCGGTTGTAGTAGGTAGGCACGAAGCGTGCTCTCATGACATCCTTCATTTGTGCCCAAGTAGTGATGGGTGGATCACCTCTTGCCTCGCGGCGCTCAATGACTTGTTCCCACCAAATGAGGACGTAGTCTTGGAACTCGAGGGATGCCATCGCGATCTTCTTCTCTTCTTCATAATTGTGCAAACGGAAGATCTTGTCAACTTTCAATGCCCATGAAAGGTATTCTTCGGGATCGTTGCTTCCGTTGAACTTGGGAATTGTGAACTTGAGCTTGTCATAGCGTTGCTCTTCATTGTGTTGGGGTCGGGGATGATGACGCCCATGTTGAAGATGATTGTCCAACTCGTGGTGCTCTTGATGCGGAGGGTTGTCAACCTCGTGTTGCTCTTGTCGCGGAGGATTCCCATTGTTTTCGTGCTCTTGATGAACTTGATGGTCTTGGCGAGCTTGTGGAGGAACGCGTCGAGCTCGAGGGGGAACTAGACGATGCATGCGAGCTTGAAATCCTCGCTCGTGAATTTCTTCACGAAGTGCTTCCTCTTCTTCACGGGCTTGTCGACCGCGGTCGGCAATAGCTTGACTCGCATCGCGTAGAGCTTGTTGCGCCTCAAGTGCTTGAGCGTCATGGAGTTGTTGTTCTTGACGTTGAGCCTGGGCATCTTGTGCATTTTGGTGTAGACGCATGCTTTCTTCCTCTTCATGTTGGCGTTGTTTTTGCCGTTCTCGAGCTAGCACAAAGGCTTCTTTGGTTTGACGTCGTCGGTGCTCTTGAGAGTCGGTATCGCGAAGCGGATTGAGGTTTGCTTGACGGTCGGTGCACACGGCTCGACGAAGAGTGTTCGATGTTGGTGTACTTGAGTCGGAATGGCGACTTGAACGACTCCTTCTTGAAGTGGAGGAAGAGCGGTTGAGCAACAAAGCGCGAATCTCGTCCATCCTTGCGTCATTCTCTTGCTTGTGATCGTCGAGCTAGTGGTCGAAGTAGTCCCTTGTACGTTGCTCGGAAAGTCACAAGTCAGCGGCAAGGTTGTCGATGCGTTCACTCATAGCTTGTTGCTCTTGATGCAAAGCATGTTGTGCACCAAAGAGATGACTCTTGGTGATGAAGGAGTTCATGTCGTCTTCTTGCTCCATGAAGAGTTGGTTGGTAGAAGTACTTGGCCTGTCCATCATTCCAAAACAAATGTGAGTGGTAAAAAGAGAGGAACGAGTACCAAATGTACCTTGACCGAAGTTGAAAGTGGATCGAGGATCACTCCAATGTAGGACAAGGAAATAGCACAATTGGTACGAGTTCTTGTCGGTTTCTCACACCTACACAAGTAAAAGCTTTTTGTGGAGCTAGGTTAGGATGGTGGCACAAAATTTGATGCAATTGTAAGTGAGCTTCAATAATGTTGGAAAAGATTCGCAAGATGCAATGTAACAAGTAGACCAAGCATATAAGGTACACGGAAACACACACAAAAAAAAGATAAGTGGGGTTGTGCAACCAAGGGTGAGCGAAAATATGGAATCCACAAAAATGCTCTTGTTGCACAACACTAGAGAGACGCTAGCGCGATTGCACGATAGGATGATACAAGAACTTGTGCGCAACCTACTTAGCAAAAATGCAATGACTTCTATCCCAAATATTTTGAATGCAAGGTGTTGCTATGATATGATCCAAGATGATCGAGTATGACAATCTTAATTTTGTATGATGCTATGGTTCTTGCTTAAAATCTCTTTGCTTATCTTTCCTCTTTGCTTAAAAGTTTGGTTGGCTCTTTGATGTTTGAGCTCTTTTCTCATGCAATGCTTGATGAACCAAGATAGCAAGTGAGTATGCAATGACAACTTTGTGACACAAGAGATGATACCAATATAGGCAACAATGATGTATGTATGTTATGGAAAGTATGATCACTAATGTGCACAAGTTTCGTTGCCAGCAATACTCAGTAGCTAGTCTCGATGGGTAAGCAACGCAAAGGAGTAAGGCTATGATGGCTATCAATGTAGTGGCTAGAGTGATATGTCCAATACCAAGATGAGGTTACCGGTATTGCTTCCGGTATGGTGTCAAAATGGTGGCACGAATACCAAGTCGTAGTTGAGGTGGTCGTTGTTGATGACGCGTCTGTGGCGGAGATGAGCAGCGGTGACGTCGATGTCGAACCGTACCTAGATAGCCGAAACACAAAAGGATACGGTACCGCAACTCAAATTCTCAAACTTCAAAGTAGCAATTGTGTAAGAGAGCGAAACGGTCTAAAAATAGTTGGGTTATGCGGAAGTGGAGGAGGTATGAGGAAGTATATATGGTATATGGTGAGCACCGGAACAAAATTTGGTGGAATTTGGGCGGAGTTGTGGAAGTAGTGCAAACTTTCTTTCGAAGCCGGAAGTTCCGGGCAAGACGGAGGGTCCGGGTTCCGGAGGTTCCGGGGAAGGCCGGAAGGTCCGGGGGCCGGAAAGTCCGGGCTGGATCGGAAGTTCCGGTGGTCGGGATTTTGCCAAGAACAGAGACTTCGGGATCATGGATTTGGGCGGAAAAACTAGGGGAAATCCCAAATCCGAAGGGGAAAAAGAAGAAATTGGAGGAAAAGAAAGGTGGGGAGGCTAGATCTACGAGCCACACACAAAATTCACGGATCAGAACCAACAAAATCTAAACACACGAACAAATCACAAAAAAATGGGGCTATTTTTGGTGGGGATTTTCGGATTAGGACGAAAAACAACAAAATTAGGCTAGAAACACAACAGGGATGCTCCGAAATCATGATCAACCTTGCTCTAGATACCAAGATGATGCAGGGTAGAACCCTAGTGGCCCGATCTTTCACGAAAGGAGAGGATCCCACGAACAATGCGAAGAACACGAGGAGGGAAACAAGGGGAAGATCACGAGGGGAACACAAGAGAATACTCAAACCAACAAGTATGATCACACATGTGCTAGATCCTCGAAACACAAAGAGAGATACAAGATCCAAAGTCAACAACGGACGATACAAGAGGTAACCGGTTCTTGTTCGTGAGGAGGTCTTGAATCCACAAGGGGATCTTCTCCGCAAGGAGGTCTTGAAACCAAGGTAGATCTTCTCTGAAGAGCGGCCGCGGTCTCTCTCAAGGAGTAGATCCGATATGGATGAGCGTAGCTCTATCTCTTAAATGAGCTATCACAATGCTAACCCTAGAAAGTTGTACGGGATAGATTATATATAGTCTAGGTGATGAAAGGGTACGGCTGCGCGCAGGCAGTGCATGAAGTTCCGGGCGCCGTAGGTTCCGGGGAGGGTTCGGCCTAACCAGAGAGTTGGCGTGGAGGAGATGTGCTGGCATCCGGTGGCCGGAAGGTCCGGGCCGGCCGGAGGCTCCGGGCGCCGGAAAGTCCGGGACGGGGTCCGGGCTAACCGAGAGTTGGCACGCCTAGGCTAGTCGAAGTCATCAGTGGCCGGAAGCTCCGGGTCGGCCGGAAGGTCCGGGGGCCGGAAGTTCCGGCCTGTCCAGAGTGTTGACACTTGTCTCTTCATCTACAGTCCTCGGCTCCGAGTCTTGAGTGTTGTACCTGATGACACATAGTATCTCGGACTTAGGCAGTAGCCATGTCTCAATTGAAGAGGGAGAAAACTCAAGTAGGAGTGATGTCACCTCGGATTGAATAGCACGTGCCCTAGCCCTTGTCATTGGTCCACTTGGAGCTTGGATAGTTGATGTGGTGTCCATGGGGATGGTCTTGGGATGCTCCGCATTAGAAGACCAAGAAGAACCCATCAAACCAACATCCGAACAGGATGATCGGGAGGACGGGCAAGTTGACCCTGACGAACAAACAGGGAACAACGACTCGGAGGATAGCAACTATCTGCAACTCTCTAAAGATGACGTAAGCCTCGGCGACGAAGATTTTATCGTGCTAGAGGAACCTCTCGAACAAGAGCACTTCAAGCGCCGGCTAATAGCCATGGCTAGAAGGCTAAAACAGAAACAAGAAAAGCTTCAGGCTGACCAAGACCTACTCAATGATAGATGGACTAATGTCTTGGCAGCCAAAGAATACGGCCTCGAGCGACCAAAAAAGAGTTACCCAAAGTGTAAGCTGCTACCCCAATTCGACGATTAGGCGTTGGAGCCCATACCACCCATGCGTAATGTGGCTGACGGACTTGATAGACCACCACGTGGCCGGGACATAATGGCAACTCAAGTCGAACAACAGCCCGCACCACCTCGCCATAAAAGCAGGGAAACAACAGCTCAGGGATACACATACGACCTATGACAGGACCTGGAAAATAGGGTAGGTCAGACCTGATCAATCTACAGTTCACGGGGGCATGCCCCTGCGCGAGAGGAGGGCTATCAAGCATGGTGCGATAAACATAGTCAACCCCAGGCTGAAAACCGCATATGGACTCCATCTGAACTGCGTCGTGACATGGCCCGCTATAGAGGCACCGCACACCCCCTATGCTTCACTGATGAGGTAATGGAGCACGAGTTCCCTGAAGGGTTTAAACTCGTGAACATCGAATCGTATGACGGCACAAAAGATCGCGCGGTATGGATTGAAGATTTTCTTCTCCACATTCACATGGCTCGCGGTGATGATCTACACGCCATAAAATACCTTCCCCTAAAGCGTAAGGGGCTAGCTAGAGACTGGTTAAACAGCCTCCTAGAAAACTCTATTGGAAGATGGGAAGACTTGGAAGATGCCTTTAGAGACAACTTCCAAGGCACTTATGTCCGGCCTGCTGATGCCGATGACCTCAGTCATATAGTCCAACGGCCCGGAGAGTCAGCCAGGAAATTTTGGACCAGGTTCCTAATTAAAAAGAACCAGATTGTCGACTGTCCGGATGCCGAAGCCCTAGCGGCCTTCAAACAAAGCATCTGTGATGAATGGCTCGGCCGACACCTCGGCCAAGAAAAGCCAAAATCCATGGCAGCCCTTGCAGTACTAATGACCCTCTTCTGCGCGGGCGAGGATAGCTGGCTAGCCCGTAGCGGTAATAGTAGTAGCGACCCCGGCACTTCCAAAGCCCGAAATGGCAACGGAAGGCCCCGACACAACAAACATAAGTGTCGGAGCAACAATGGTGATCCAGAGAATATGACAGTCAACGCCAGATTTAGCGGCTCCAAATCCGGTCAACGGAAGAAGCCATTCAAACGAAACAAAGACGGTTCATCAAGCCTGGACCGAATACTTGATTGACCCTGCCAGATCCACGACACTCCTAATAAGCCTACCAACCATACCAACAGAAGTTGTTGGGTCCTCAAACAGGTCGGCAAGTTAAATGTCGAACATAAGGAGAAAGGCTTGTTCAGTGAGGATGACAACGAGGAACCTCGCACACCAAAAACAGGGGGTCAGAAGAAATTTCCCCCCGAAGTCAAAACAGTGAATATGATATATGTCACCCATATCCCCAAGAAGGAGCACAAGCGCGTGCTAAGGGACGTCTATGCGATAGAGCCAGTTGCCCCAAAATTCAACCCATGGTCGGCCTGTCTAATCTCCTTTGATCGCAGGGACATCTATGCGATAGAGCCAGTTGCTACCTTATGTTCCGTCTGATCGCCTAGGGTATTAAAGGGAGAACTACTGTGATTGTGTTTCTGGTTTACCCGGACAAACACCTCAGTAGAGAAAGCCAAAAACTGACTGTCATAATGCGGTGAGAGCTGGTCAGCTATTCGGTGATTAATTATAAATCTCTAGTGATTTTTTCCGCATTATATGATAGGTCGGCCTCCACCCGGCCGGGCATTCACAGCACAGAAGTTCGGATAATCGAACAATACTAGGGGCTGCGCCCGTACTCCCATTATAAAACTCCTATGGCTATGTGAGGGCGATAAAGCCGTATAGTTCTATTGACTGTTTTGCCGCACTAACACCTCCTTCACGGACTAGTACGTTGGGTCAAGTGTGTTTAAGTGTTATCCCGAACACCCCCATACTACCTACGTGGGGGCTGAAGCCGACGAATGGCCAACTCTCAGATCTCATAAACAACTACACAGGAGGAGATATTTTAAAGTAAAATAAGAAACATATTAAGCCTTGTTTCATGATACATGATTGGACAACATAGATACATTCATTCAAAAATGATGTCCTTCGAACATCGGCCTTCTACAATGCGGGACCCTTTCAGGACATCATCAAAGTACCGCTCCGTCGTGCGGTGCTCTTTGCCAGCGGGCGGTGCCTCGATTGCAAGCTTGACGGCATCCATCTTCGCCCATTGCACCTTGACACGGGCAAAGGCCATCCGCGCACCTTCAATACAGACCAACCACTTCACGACATCAAGCCGAGGGCAGGCCCTGACCAGCCGCTTGACAAGACCAAAGTAGCTACTGGGCATGGGTTCGGCGAGCCAAATACGGATTATCAAATTCCTCATGGCCAATTCAGCCACCCTGTGCAGTTCGGTCCATTGCTTCGGCTGATCGCTGAGGGGCACAGGATGCTCTGGCGCAAGGTACTGCGACCAGAACAGCTTCTCTGTTGAGCTCCCCTCTTCGGCCTAGAAGAACTCCGTGGCATCAGCAATACTCCGGGGCAGGTCCACAAACACACCTGCATAACTCCAAATCCAGGTTAGAAAGATATACCTTTTCTTCACAAACTTGCTCTGCATGTTAAAGGCCATACCCGCCGCAATTCACTTTGCCTCTTGTATCTCCCGGACAATGCTTTGGGCTTCAGCCCGGGCTTCCTGTGTGCTTTGGAGTGCCTTAGCAAGATCGGAGTTCTGCTCCAAACTCTTGCACTCTAAGGACTCGCATTTGCCTATGCCATCCTTGAGCTCTTGCTGGACTTCCTCTACTCATTATTCATGTTTAAGGCGGGTGTCACGCTCCTCCTCCGCCTCCTTCCTGGCCTTGGCTAGCGCACTCTTGAGGGCCTCGACCTCAGACGTGTCAGCTGCAAACATAATTATGAAACTCATTGAGATACTACATCATAGGTGGCATCGTTTAAAACGTGCTTCGGTATTACATACCTTGCTTTTCTTCTGGCTTCGGCCTTAGCTCGGATGCTTCGACGGCATGGTAAGCTGACGCCTATTTCACAGCCTGCTTGTTTAAACAGATATGTGCGTTAGTCTCCTCCATGAGTTGTTAGATCCTCTATTCGGTTTTTCTTTCCGAACACAGAACAGAGTCTCAGGGGCTACTATCTATACACAGGCATTCTTTTATACAACTAAAAAGACACTGTAAGGCACATACCTCAAAGCCTCGTAAAAAACTAGTGTAGGTTTCTCTCATTCCGCTTTTCACGGACTGAACCTTTTCAATCACCATACCCATAAGGGTACGATGTTCTTCCACAATGGTGGCGCTCTGAAGCGCTCTCACAAGAGTGTCCGGCGCCTCCGCATTGATAGAGAACGCCGGTGTTGTAGGCGCACCCCATTCTCACAAAGAGGGTTGCTAATCTGTTTCTAGAACCGTGTGGGTTTCCGGAGCGACATTTGGTTGGGGGCCAAACTGGACATGGCCCCGTCTCCAGTCTCCATTGGGGTTGGTTCCCCCATGTTCTCGGTAGCCGAGGTGTCACCCGTCGGCACTGTCTTGGCAGCCTCCAGCACCTCTCCCTATTCCGGAAGGGTCCTTTGGGATGAGACCTTGGTGTTGTATGCTGTATGGGGGACGAAGCTGGTGGAGGTGAATCGCTCTCCATCATGTTCGCACCCAGCGAATTCCCAGTAGAGGAAGATCACTTGGGTGGACATGAACCGGACTGCAGCATGCAATTTAAGCATGTAATAACTATAAGCTAGAAAAGTTGGACATATATATATATACACACACCTTTGAGTACTTATGATCCGACCAGGGGCTTCGACCTGGGGCGCCACTCATCGGCTTGTGACTCGGAGTCATCCATAAGGGAGGTCCTCCCTTTCTTGGACACTTCTGCCTCTAGATCGGCGGAAGTTGCCCTCTTCTTCTTCTTCTCCCCCTTGGGTGGGGGATCGATCTCTTCCTCCTCCTCTTCCTCTTTGTCAGGGGAGGAGAGAGTTTTGGTGTCTTCGAACACTATGTCCGAGTCTCCTTTACGGTGAAGACCGGTCTTGGCCTCCTTGCCCTTCTCCTGGGCCTTCTTTTCCGTCGGCTGGTATGGCACCGGGACTAGCATCCTCGTCAGCAGAGGAATAGCTTCGTCTTCAGGTAGTGGAGCCGGATAGTGCATTCGTTCCGCTTTCTTTGTCCAGCCCTGCAAAAGAAAATGGAGAGTTTAGTGTGCTCCTTGGGATCGCAAAGTAATGTTATCAAAGAACATACGGGGGTCGCAGTGTGGGTGCTGTCGTAGCCGATGTCTTCGGTTGTCTCCGGCCATGACTTCTGGTTCTTGAAGAGGAGCTTCCACATGTCTTCGTGCTTCGTTCTGAAGAACCACTGCAGGGTCCAGGGACCGGCCGGGTCGAACTTCCACATGGGCTCTTGACGCGCCTGACAGGGGAGTATCCGGCGGAAGAGCATCACTTGAATCACGCTGGCGAGGCTAGTATTTTGTTCTACCATCCTCTTAATGCGCTTCTCCAACATCGTTACCTCGTCAGACGACACCCAGTCCAGGCCCTTGTTGAGCCAGGATGTCAGCCGCTTTGGGGGCCTGGACTTGAACTCCGTAGGAGCAGCCCATGTGGAGTCACGGCGCTCTGTGACATAGAACCACCCCTGCTGCCATCCGTTCATGGTCTCCACGAAGGTGCCCTTGGGCCAAGTGACATTGGGTAGTTTGCTCACCATAGCTCCACCGCAATCCGCGTGCTAGCCGTCCACCACTTTTGGCTTCACATTGAAGACCTTGAGCCATAGGCCGAACTGGGGGGAAACACAGAGGAATGCCTCACATACGACGATGAACACCGAAATGTTGAGGAAAGAATTCGGGGATAGATCATGGAAATCTAACCCGTAGTAAAACATGAGGCCGTGAATGAAAGGATGAAGGGGAAACCCCAATCCATGAAGAAAATGAGGGATAAATACTACCCTCTCACCGGGCTTTGGAGTGGGGATGATCTGTTTTTTGGCACGGAGCCGGTGGGCGATCTCTTTGGCCAGATACCCCACTCCCTGGAGTTCCTTGATGTTTTTCTCCGTGACGGAGGAGGCCATCCACTTGCCATGCACTCCGGATCCAGACATGGCTGGAGTGCTTTCTAGGAACGGAGTGGATCGAAGCTTGAGTGCTGGAGCATGAGGGCGGATGGACTGAGGAAGGGGAAGGCGTGGGGTAAAAGGAGGGAATCTTATCTCCTTATAAAGGCAGTGAATATCATGCGTCCCCCACGAACCTTAAAGCTCGCCTATTTCCAAGGGGTCATGCGAAATGGAACAGTTGGATTTCCCATACCCGTATTGATGAGAATACCGTGATAAGGCGGCACGATCTCTTCCTTGACAAGACGTGTCGTCGGTGGTTGCGTCTCGAAACGCGAAATGGGTGGCCGAAAAATGGTTTGAAATAATAGAATGGACGGACGTAACGTCTCACCAGTGAAATCTTCGGAGGACAGAACTTATCTGCATTCTAATTCAGAGGTATGACTGTTGTACAGAGCCGGATATAGTACCGACGATCAACTGCTTTGAAGAATTCGAAGGAGGAACCCGCCTTGCAATGCCGAAGACAATCTGCGCGCCGGACACATCGTCTTTGAAGACTGGTTCAGGGGCTATTGAGGGAGTCCTGGATTATGGGGTCCTCAGGTGTCCGGGCTATGTGATGTGGGTCGGACAGATGGGCCGTGAAGATACAAGATAGAAGGCCTTCCCTCATGTCCGGATGGGACCCTCCTTGGCGTGGAAGGCAAGCTTAGCGTGCAGATATGAATAATCCTTTCTCTTTTAACTGACTCTGTACAACCCTAGCCCCCTCCGGTGTCTATATAAATCGGAGGGTTTAGTCTGAAGAGACAATCATAATCATACATGCTAGGCAATTAGGGTTTAGCCATTACGATCTCGTGGTAGATCAACTCTTGTAACCCCTATATTCATCAAAGTCAATCAAGCAGGACGTAGGGAGTTATCTTCATCAAGAGGGCCCGAACCTGCGTAAATATCGTGTCCCTGTCTCTTGTTACCATCAATCCTTAGATGCACGGTTCGGGACCCCACCCGAGATCTGCCGGTTTTGACACCGACAGCCCCTGCCTTGAAGCTATCCCACACCACGCACCTTTGTTACCTACCCCGTGCGATGCATGCAACATACATGGCTGAGGATAAGGGTGTGGTGGGAAGAGTGAATTGGCAGCTACTCCCCCATGCGTTAAAGTCATTCGTAGGCCATTACAAGAATGGCCCCACCACGATTGGACTTACACGACGCACGGGGAAACCGGAAGCTGGCTGTGACGCCTCGAGACCATTGCACCAGGTGTCTTCCAGTTATTCGTTGTTGTTGCCTTGTCATTTGCTTGCGTGTCGCATCTGGCCATGTCATCATGTGCATCGGATCTTCATGTTTTCAAAACTTGCATTTGTTCGGGTTCCCCTAGTTTTGTCCGTTGTCCGTTCTGAGCCTAGACACACTTGCACGCGCCCGCGACACATCCGAAATAGTATTTTATAAGTGGCCGAAATATGTCCTCGGAATGGGCTGAAAGTTGTCATGCGGTGTTGATATGTGGTAGGTAGGCTACCTGCCAAGTTTCATCGCATTCGGAGTCCGTTTGATGCCCCAACAGATAACTATAGCGGCACCGCTGCCGGTCTATCGTCGTACGTTTTCAGTCTCCGGAAACGGTTGCCGGGTTGCATTCCTCCTCTCTCTTCTCAGTCCAACCACACACTTGACCTCGTTCACCTAACCCCTCTTTGCACAGTGCATCGACTCCTCGCGGATGTCCGAAAACTTACCCGAACCCGACCGGGTTGTCGTTACCGATGGGTCCGGATCATCCCCAAACGTCTATAAAACATCACCATTTTCTTATTTGGAATCCCTAGCCTATTTTTCTCAACCGCCCAATTTTGATCAGAAGGTCCAACCTCAATCCTATTTCCATATATAAGACCACCACCTACCAAATCAAGCCAACCCTAAAATCCAGGGGATTTGTCCCTGCCGTCGTCGCCGCACTAACTCCCACCTCGGGATCCTCCCCAAATCCAAAACCCCCCCTCGAATTTCCAACCGGACCAACCCCCTCGTCGCCTCCAAATTCCACCCGCAGGCAGCCGCCACTCCTCTCCTCGATCTCCTCCAACCCAGCCGCCCGAGAACCTCCTCCTCGCCAGTGTTTTTCCATTGGAGTTTGCCGGGCGGAGCAGCGACAACCACCACAAGGAATTGCCTCGCGCCATCGCCTCTCCTTCCTCCTTCCTCATGTTTCTCTTTCAGTCTCTCACGCATCGCTCTCTATCTCTTCCAACGCAGGACGCCAGCCATGGACAACGTCTTCCCATCCCCCGCCTCCTCTGCCTTGTGCTCGTCCGTGACGACGCCGGCAGGTTCCGTCCCTGCCTCAAGCACCCTCTGCTACTGCCTCCTCGTCATCGCCAGGACCATCCCCGCGCCGCCGCCTCGTCAGAGAGACCACGCCATTGCCGCCCAAAGCTCAACTCCCGCGCCACTGGAGCTCCATCCCCGCGCCCAGATCCATCGGATCCCGCCGTCCCAGTCCCTTCCAGCCGGTCCCCGCCGAGGCCACCTCGCTGGAGCTCTCGCCGGTCTTCGCGCCATCGCCGGCCTCCCCTGCTCCTGCATCGAGTAGGAGAAGAGCGCACGCAGTAAGCGCCTCCTCTCTGAACCTCACGCTCGCCCGCTCGTTCCGTGTTGACCGCAGCCACAACGTGTGTGGGCCTCCTCTTGCAGTGCCTCAAGGCCCAGCCACCGGCCCGCTGCTAGTTTCCCCTGCAGGCCTCCCTCTCCGTCCAACCGGCCCAAGGCCCACTGTGAGCAGCGCCCCCAGCCCCTCCAGTTTTGGCCCGTTTCGTATTTTTTCTGCCTGGCAAATTTAGCTATTATCCAGAGAATGGCTGTTTTACAGAAAAGCCCTCTTACTTCATTCATTTAATAACTCACCAGCCATGCATCACATTTAAAAACTTAATATATGAAACTTGCTTAGAATTTTGTGTAGATTAATAATATCCAACTTTCAACCATGTTAAAAATGTTTAAATTGCTATTTGCTTTATTTTGCTTAAATGCCATGCTAAAATGATTTATTTCGTAACTAAATAATCGTAGCTCCATTTTAAATAAACTTTATATGAAAATGGGGTAGAAAATGCCTACTTTAACATGGTGGAATTACTTTGCATGTTTAACAACTCTAAAATTTGGTTAAGGGTAGAACAGTACCAAACCTAAAAATATGCGCATGAGGAGTTTCCGGACTTGTTGTTTGTTGTTTCGGCCTCATTTAAACTTGCCTAGATAGGTAGTTTTCATTATGCTTCACCTCTTGCCATGTTTAATAAGATTCAATATTGTTGGGTACATAAACGAGAGAGAACTAAATAAGACACGTGGCGTTTCGTCAATATGAAACTCGTTGCATATTGAGCTCCACTTAATTTGTAGTATTGTTTGGGCACTTTGCCATGCCATGCCTCATTAAACTGGACATGCATCATACTTGGTTGTGCATCATGCCATGTTGATGGGTTGGTTGTTTACTAGGTTGTTTGCTTCTTTCCGGTGTTGCTTCTTCAGGTTGGTTTCGATAACGTCGCGTTTGTGAGGATTCATTCGACTACGTCTGTTTGTCTTCTTCATGGACTCGTTCTTCTTCCTTGCGGGATCTCAGGCAAGATGACCATACCCTCGAAATCACTTCTATCTTTGCTTGCTAGTTGCTCGCTCTTTTGATATGCCGCGATAGCTACCACTTGCTATATCATGCCTCCCATATTGCCATGTCAAGCCTCTAACCCTCCTTCCTAGCAAACCGTTTTTGGCTACGTTACCGCTTTGCTCAGCCCCTCTTATAGCGTTACTAGTTGCAGGTGAAGATGAAGTTTGTTCCATATTGGAACATGGATATTGTTGGGATATCATTATTAGCTCTTATTTAATTAATGCATTTATATACTTGGTAAAGGGTGGAAGGCTCGACCTTATGACTGGTGTTTTGTTCCACTCTTGCCGCCCTAGTTTCCGTCATACCGGTGTTATGTTCCTTGATTTTGCGTCCCTTACGGGGTTGGGTGTTATGGGAACCCCTTGACAGTTCGCTTTGAATAAAACTCCTCCAGCAAGGCCCAACCTTGGTTTTACATTTGCCTAACAACCTCTCAGCTTCCCTTGGGTGCTGCAGAGTCAAGGGTCATCTTTATTTTAACCTCCCCGGGCCAGTGCTTCTTTAAGTGTTGGTCCAAACTAGAGCCCCTTGCAGCGCCACCTCACGGAAACTTGAGGGCTGGTTTTAGTTGTACGGATTGCTCATCTGGTGTTGCCCAGAGAACGAGATATGTGCAGCTCCTATCGGGATGTCGACAAATCGGGCGGGTTTGCTGGTCTTGTTTTACCATTGTCGAAATGTCTTGTAACCGGGATTCCGAGTCTGATCAGGTCTTCCTGGGAGAAGGAATATCCTTCGTTGACCGTGAGAGCTTGTGATGGGCTAAGTTGGGACACCCCTGCAGGGTTTTGAACTTTCGAAAGCCGTGCCCGCGGTTATGGGCAGATGGGAATTTGTTAATGTCCGGTTGTAGAGAACTTGACACTTAACTTAACTAAAATGCATCAACCGCGTGTGTAGCCGTGATGGTCTCTTCTTGGCGGAGTCCGGTAAGTTAACATGGTTCTTGTGTTATGCTTGAACGTTAGTAGCTTTCAGGATCACTTCCTGATCATTCTAGCTTCTCGACCGCTGCGTTGCTTCTCTTCTTGCTCTTATTTGCGTATGGTAGCCACCATGTATGCTAGTGCTTGTTGCAGCTCCACCTCACTACCCCTTTCCTACCCATAAGCTTAAATAGTCTTGATCTCGTGGGTGTGAGATTGCTGAGTCCTCGTGACTCACAGATACTTCCAAACAGTTGCAGGTGCCAATGATACCAGTGCAGGTGACGCACCCAGCTCATGTGGGAGCTTGATTAAGAACTTGATCGTTGGGTTGTGTCTTTTTCTGGTTGATCAGTAGTGGAGCCCAATTGGGAAAACCAGGGATCTAGCATTTGGGGTTGTCTTCTTTTATTTTGGTTCCATAGTCGGACCTTGATTGTATTCTGGATGATGTATGCTATAATTATGTATTGTGTGAAGTGGCGATTGTAAGCCGACTCTTTATCCCTTTCTTATTTAGTACATGGGATGTGTAAAGATTACCCCTCTTACGACATGCCTACCATGCGGCTATGCCTCTAAGTCGTGCCCCGACACGTGGTAGATATAGCCGCATTGTGGGTGTTACACTAGCCCGGGCGCATGTTAATGAAGAAGCAAAGAAGATCTCAAGGGGCCAACCGCTTCCATGCCCCTACCTGTGCACTTGTTAGGACCTACCCCGACGATGACCAACAGCGCATTCGGGCCAGGCCCGGGGACTTCTATCGGTGCAATAAACCCTGGGTCTGTTGCCCAGACTCTGCACACACACAAGAACAAGATCGTAGTGCCAATCTTAGACTGAAGCACAAGGGATCGGTCCTCAAAGGACTGGCACGTAGCACAAGAAGACCAAGAAGAGACAGATGAGCACAATACTGCTAAGGGAAAAAATCTCCCTTGCTGGGCAGGCGAGCCTGGCAAGGATGGGGTTACCCCCGGAAGCAAGCCTTCAGGTCATGTCGGCAGGCCTGCCGAGGCTTACCGAGGCAGAATCACCCCACCGTACCACCTCATCACGACACACATCATCGATAAGTGCGGTGTCAAGCTACATAGTGATTATGTAGCTACTATTTTCCACATGGTAGCCACTTCCTACAGAAAACACCTCCAAGCAACACCCATCATGTGACGTGTCAAGAAAGCAAGCGCGAAGTTGGCAAAACAACCCGACAGGGCCTGCCGAGCATGCTATGATGTGATGTTGAGCAGCGCAATTGGTGCGCTTTGTCAGCCTACAGAGTCAAGTATGATAGCAATGCTCGCTATCTAATCAGTGTATAATGACTGATTTGCCACTATGGTGACCCCTTTATCTATAAAAGGAGGCCCAAGGCAGCCAAAAAAGGGTTGGCTAATCCACACTCTCAGACACTCATATGCGCGTAGCCGTTCTCGCCCCGAGGCAAACCCTGCAGGCTACGCATTATTGAACCCGAGCATTCGATCGATCTGGCTATTAACTGAACCCGATCGAGCGATTCCTTCGCTACTGCTGCTAACTGAAGCCGATTGAACCCTGCTACCTCCTTCCCTTGATGAACAGTGAGCATTGTTGGGGGGTTTGGATGAATAGTTCTCGACAGGGGGTTGGATGAACAAGACCCAGTGGTAGTAGAGGTCGTTGCCGCTAGATGAATAGGACCCCGATCCATCGACCCGGTTGGGAGTGGATGAACAGGACCCCGTGGAGGGCTGGTTGAACAGTAGCCGGTGGAGGGCTGGATGAACAGTAGCCCATGGAGGGGTGGTTGAATAGGACCCTGTGGAGAGGGCTGGTAGAACAGTAGCCGGTGGAGGAGTGGTGGAGGCTGGATGAACAGGAGCCCCTTGATGAACAGTCGCAGGTGGAGGCTGGAGGAGGTCGACAGTGGAGAACAGTAGCCCATGGAGGCACTTGACGGTGGAGATGAACAGTATCCCGTGGAGTCCCGTTTTGTGGTACACCACAACACTCCCGATGAACAGGACCCCCGTTTCGACCGTAGCGCTCCAACACAAGTCTGTTTCCTCCGTTTTGCGGTACGCCACACCCCTCCCGGTCAACAGGACCCCATTTTGACCATAGGAGGTCCAAGGGAAGTCTGTTTCCTCCGTTTTGCGGTACGCCAGAACCCTCCTGATGAACAGGATCCCGTTTCGACCGTGGCCGGTCGAACACAAGGCTGTTTCCTCCGTTCTACGGTACGCCAGGCCTCTTTTTGATCGACTGTTCTGTCCAAGCCGGTTGTCTCCCGATGAACACGACGACGCAGTTTCTCCGTTCCAACACAGCCATGTCCAATAGCCCTGGACGTACGGATGCGCGGGTAAGCATTCGAGACCCCGCCCATATGTACGCACATGGCCGTATTTTCATTCTTGCACCCTAGCTGTATGCACATGGCTGTATTTTATTTCTTGCACCCTGGTTATACGTACGTGTATGTACTTGTACTGCTCCTTACTCGACCACGGTTCATCGTGGCAGACAGACCGATCGACTGGTATGTACACAGACAACGCTACGTACGCTTCGACCGGGTGGGTCCTAGCTGTCAGGGAGGATAAGGACGCACTTCCTTGCGTGCGAAGATGTGGCTGGTGGGTCCGAGCAGTCAAGGAGGAAACATTTTCTTCATTAAACGTGGTGGACCGTCTGGTCGGTCCATGCTGTCAGGTGGAGGAATCATTATTTTGCGCGTAATAAGGAGGCATTTCCTTGTGTGCAGCCGTGGACCCAGCTGTCAGCCTCTCCACGCACAGTCCACTTCTGATGGATTTCGTTCGTTGACCACACCGCGCCGAGAGCACCAGGGCGGTGGATGACGGTGAGGCCTAGGAAGGGGACGATCCGGAGCCGGGGAAGACGCGGTAGTGGATGCCCAGGCGAAGAGGAGTACGAGGGTTCACTGGTTTGGCTTCGATGTGAGGCTGCCGTCGCCGCAGAATAACAGGGGGTGTGGGTGAGTAGAGGGATGGCCTGGCCAGTTGTGGGTGTAGTAGGGGGCGATGAGTCCTCCACAGCAGCACAGCCGACCACGGGAGGTAGTTGCAGGCGGCATGACCGACACTAGTTTGGGCGGCTGGAGCAAGAAGACCAGAGGTTGAAGAACTACGGGCGTAGGATGGACATCGTATGGTCACAGGAGCTAGAATCATCCATATTGACTAAGTTGACAAAGCCCTCCGTCCGCGTCAACTTAGTAGGCCGACAAGCCAGCCTACCACTATGGTGGGTCCCAGCTATCAGGGGGGGGGGTATTCATTTTTTGTGCGTAATAAGGAGGCACTTCCTTGCGTGTGAAGTAATAGCTAGTGGGTCCGAGCTATCAGCGAGGAGACCGTTTTTTCACGAAATGCAGAGGCCCTTCCAGTGGGTCCTAGCTGTCAGGTGGAGGAATCATTATTTTGCGCATAATAAGGTGGCATTTCCTTGTGTGCAGCCGTGGACCCAGCTGTCAGCCTCTCCACGTACAGTCTACTTCCGATGGATGTCGTTCATTGACCACTCCATGCCGAGAGCACCAGGGCGATGGAAAACAGCGAGGCCTAGGAAGGGAATGACATGGAGCCAGGAAAGACTCGGAAGTGGTTGCCCACGTGGTGGGGAGTATGAGGGTTTACTGGTTCGACTGCCGTCGCCAGAAAATAACAGGAGGTGTGTGTGAGTAGAGGAATGGCCTGGCTAGCAATGGAGTAGGGTGGGGCGGTTCGGCCTGTGCCTCAGCATAGCCAGCCATAGGAGGCGGGAGCAGACAGTCCCACCGGTGCTGGTTTGGCTTTGGTGGTTGGAGGAAGAAGAGACTGAAAAAACATGACAAACATTGAATGTTAATCCAACTGTCAAGGTTGGCACAATCGTTTGTTGACTAAGCCGACACCAAGTAGAATACTTTTTTATATATAGGAAGAAAAAAACTGGGCTCGTTCTCCTGATAACATTCCCAAAACTACAACCGTTCAATCTTGCGTCGCAACTGAAACTGCGAGGAAAATGTGTTTCTCTACCATCCTCCTCCCAGGGAATGTTTGCCACATAAGTGACTAGCACCCTTGGTTTTCAACCGAGAGGTCTTAGGTTCAAGTCCCAGGAACTCTCAATTTTGTCCTCCTTCCTTCCTTGCAAAAAAAAAGAAAATCAAATACTTGAGAAGGCGTACAGAACAAGCTAGTGTACGAGTAAAGAGACGTTGCTGAGTTTTAGAAAAAAGAGAGACGTTCTCTTGTAGCCGGTTCGAATCCAAACCTAGACTATGACTATATATGGTGCTATGCTACTCTGCAAGTAATCAAACTGACATATCCAACGTTCACTTCTCCTCTTCTCTACTTACTCTGCCTAGCATTAGAAGCTCTGGCCGTAGCAACCATGTCCGCTGGCTGCTCGTCCAGCTTCTCTTCAGTAGGCAACAACCAGATATGTGCCAAGTCGCCACCCGTACCATCGCCTGTGGGTCTCATCACACCCCCGCCAGCACACACACCGCAGCCGGTTGCTCATTGCAACCCACTACCATTGGTGTGGTGCCACTGCTGCAAATCATGCAGAGTCATCCGTCTCGTCTCAACCGTAATCCTCAACCCTAGCCGAGTGTTCTACAAATTCCCAAATCATGGGGTAATAATATGTTTAAGTGTTATTCTGCTGCTTTCAGTTGCTGATTGTTTTAATAGTCTGGTTGATGATCTTCAAGTTTGATTCGTGCAGAAAAGGGAAGATTTATGTGATTTGTATTTCTTGGAAGTTGTCGATGTGGGGGATGCAATTACACTGATTATTTGGTTAGCCGAGGAATCCCAATACCAGCTAGTTGGAGTGTTGGACAAGTAACTGAAGGAACGGCAGAAGAGGAAGATATAGAGCAGAAGGTTAAATATGCAATTCCTGTGATCATGGCCAAGAAACAGTTGTTGAATGGCCTCGACAGCAATGAGGAGATGAAATAGCTTGTGAAGGTAATGGGAAAAATTCATATGCTCTGTAGGATGATTGTCTCTTTATTTGCAGTCTATGTAGCACTCGTGATGTATTCAATGGCTATGACATGAGCACTTTGCTGAAACTAGTAATGAATGAAACATGTGTAGCAGGCTGGGCGTAGTAGATAAAAAAATGTCTTCTGACAGGCAAATATGACAAAAGCAATCTAATCATCATCTGCAGCAGCAACATCAACATCTTCACGGTGTGTATTGGTCTGAATCGTAATTCCCCATAGTGTCATCTTCTTCTTCATCCTTAATGTCCTCGAACGTTGGTTTCTTCTTGATCAACTCTTGTATGTCCACATCATGATAGGCAATCTTTTCGCCAGCATCATTGACGTGATGGTTCTCAAAGATATTAAGAACATCTATGGAATCTTGTACATCAGGAGGAGTGTAAGCATCATCTTGTTGTGCAACTTCATTAAACGAATTCCTCTGCTCAAACCTTTGCAATACTGTCCAGTCATCGCTACGTGCAATTGTGTCTTCCAAGAAAAATATCTGTGTTGCTTGATTTGCCAAAATAAAAGGCTCGTTGGTCTGGTAGGCTGCCTTGACATTGATGGATTTGAAATAATCATCATCTTTGGGTTTTGCGATCCTGGAAAACAGGTTATACCGACCACAACACAACAGAACTACACACCGATGATCCTCGAAACTAGATATATACTGCAACTGAACATTGTCTGTTATGTTAGGATACATTTCAGTTGTCTCTCTGTCGTACGTATTCGTGCTCATGATGGCACTGTTTTGTGTCTCCGTGCCTTCATAACGTGCAAGGGTGTTGTAGCGCACATCTCCAACAAGGCAAGATTCATAATGTCTTACCCGAGTACTAGGACCCATTGCTAGTGCATAAAGGGCATCATCAACTGCCTGCCAATCCTCCGGCATCTTCTTAACCTATGGTTAGAAAATAGACAAGCTGATCATCTTATGTACTCAATATATTGAAAAAAAAACTGACATTGCAATTCAAAAGCTTATATGGCTCTTGAACCATTTCGCAAATCCTGCCATAACCAGTTTGTCAATGTTTCTTGGATTTTGCGGCAGTAACTCCTTTTTGTAGATGCTGCACAACATAGTGATCGCATCAAACATCTAAATATATAAGAATGTGCTGCAAGTTTAGTAGATTACGATGTATAAGTTGCGGTACTTAGCACTTGATATAAGGTAGTATCTGTTGGAAATATGCCCTAGAGGCAGTAATAAAATGGTTATTATTATATTTCTTTGTTCATGATAATTGTCTGTTCTTCATGCTATAATTGTGTTATCCGGAAATGGTAATACATGTGTGAATACATAGACCACAACACGTCCCTAGTGAGCCTCGAGTTGACTAGCTCGTTGATCAAAAGATAGTCATGGTTTCTTGACTATGGACATTGGATGTCATTGATAATGGGATCACATCATTAGGAGAATGATGTGATGGACAAGACCCAATCCTAAGCATAGCTCTAAGATCATGTAGTTCATTTGCTATAACTTTTCCGAATGTCAAGTATCATTTCCTTAGACCAAGAGATTGTGCAACTCCCGGATACCGTAGGAGTGCTTTGGGTGTGCCAAACGTCACAACGTAACTGGGTGACTATAAAGGAACACTACAGGTATCTCCGAAAGTGTCTGTTGGGTTGGCACGAATCGAGACTGGGATTTGTCACTCCGTATGACGGAGAGGTATCTCCAGGCCCACTCGGTAATGCATCATCATAATGAGCTCAATGTGACCAAGTGGTTGATCACAGGATCATGCATTACGGTAAGAGTAAAGTGACTTGCCGGTAACGAGATTGAACGAGGTATTGGGATACCATGATCGAGTCTCGGGCAAGTAACGTACCGATTGACAAAGGGAATTGTATACAGGATTGATTGAATCCTCGACATCGTGGTTCACCCGATGAGATCATCGAGGAGCATGTGGGAGCCAACATGGGTATCCAGATCCCGCTGTTCGTTATTGACCAGAGAGTCGTCTCGGTCATGTCTGCGTGTCTCCCGAATCCGTAGGGTCTACACACTTAAGGTTCGGTGACACTAGGGTTGTTGAGATATTAGCATACGGTAACCCGAAAGTTGTTCGGAGTCCCGGATGAGATCCCGGGCGTCACGAGGAGTTTCGGAATGGTCCGGAGGTGAAGATTTATATATAGGAAGTCATGTTTCGGCCATCGGGAAGGTTTCGGGGGTAATCGGTATTGTACCGGGACCACCGGAAGGGTCCCGGAGGTCCACCGGGTGGGGCCACCTATCCCGAAGGGCCCCATGGGCTGAAGTGAGAGGGGAACCAACCCCTAGTGGGCTGGTGCGCCCCTCCCCATGGGCCTCCCCTTCGCCTAGGGTTGGAAACCCTAGGGGTGGGGGCGCCCCACTTGGCTTGGGGGCACCCCACCCCCCTTGCCCGCCGCCCCCCCTGGAGATTCAATCTCCTAGGGCCGGCGCCCCCCTAGGGGTCCTATATATAGTGGGGGGGAGGGAGGGCAGCCGCACCCTAGCCCCAGGCCTCTCCCTTTCCCACCCGTGACACTCCTCCCTCTCCCTGAGCTTGGCGAAGCCCTGCCGAGATCACCGTTGCTTCCACCACCACGCCGTCGTGCTGCTGGATCTTCATCAACCTCTCCATCCCCCTTGCTGGTTCAAGTTGGAGGAGATGTCTTCCCAATCGTACGTGTGTTGAACGCGGAGGTGCCGTCCGTTCGGCGCTAGGTCATCAGTGATTTGGATCACGACGAGTACGACTCCATCAACCCCGTTCTCTTGAACGCTTCCGCACGCGATCTACAAGGGTATGTAGATGCACTCCTCTCTCCCTCGTTGCTAGATGACTCCATAAATTGATCTTGGTGATGCATAGAAAATTTTAAAATTCTGCTACGTTCCCCAACAGTGGCATCATGAGCTAGGTCTATGCGTAGTTTCTATGCACGAGTAGAACACAAAGCAGTTGTGGGCGTGGATATTGTCAATTTGCTTGCCGTTACTAGTCTTATCTTGATTCGATGGCATCGTGGGATGAAGCGGCCCGGACCGACCTTACATGTACGCTACGTGAGACTGGTTCCACCGATTGACATGCACTAGTTGCATAAGGTGGCTGGCGGGTGTCTGTCTCTCCCACTTTAGTCAGATCGGATTCGATGAAAAGGGTCCGTATGAAGGGTAAATAGAAATTAGCATATCACGTTGTGGTTTTGGCGTCGGTAAGAAACTTTCTTGCTAGAAACCTATAGCAGCCACGTAAAAACTTGCAACAACAATTAGAGGACGTCTAACTTGTTTTTGCAGCATGTGCCGTGTGATGTGATATGGCCAAAAGGATGTGATGAATGATATATGTGATGTATGAGATTGATCATGCTCTTGTAATAGGAATCACGACTTGCATGTCGATGAGTATGACAACCGGCAGGAGCCATAGGAGTTGTCTTTATTTATTTATGACCTGCGTGTCAACATAAACGTCATGTAATTACTTTACTTTATTGCTAAACCGTTAGCTATAGTAGTAGAAGTAATAGATGACGAGACAACTTCAAGAAGACACGATGATGGAGATCATGATGATGGAGATTATGGTGTCATGCCGGTGACAACGATGATCATGAAGCCCCGAAGATGGAGATCAAAAGGAGCAAATGATATTGGCCATATCATGTCACTATTTGATTGCATGTGATGTTTATCATGTTTTACATCTTATTTGCTTAGAACGACGGTAGCTTAAATAAGATGATCCCTTGTAATAATTTCAAGAAAGTGTTCCCCCTAACTGTGCACTGTTGCGAAGGTTCGTTGTTTTGAAGCACCACGTGATGATCTGGTGTGATAGATTCTAACGTTCGAATACAATGGGTGTATCCCAGATTTACACACGCAATACACTTAGGTTGACTTGACGAGCCTAGCATGTACAGACATGGCCTCGGAACATGGAAGACCGAAAGGTCGAGCATGTCGTATAGAAGATACGATCAACATGAACATGTTCACCGATGTTGACTAGTCCGTCTCACGTGATGATCGGACATGGCCTAGTTAACTCGGATCATGTTTCACTTAGATGACTAGAGGGATGTCTATCTGAGTGGGAGTTCATTGAATAATTTGATTAGATAAACTTAATTATCATGAACTTAGTCTAAAATCTTCACACTATGTCTTGTAGATCAAATGGCCCGCGCTAATGTTGCCCTAAACTTCAACGCGTTCCTAGAGAAAACCAAGCTGAAAGATGATGGCAGCAACTATACGGACTAGGTCCGGACCCTGAGGATCATCCTCATAGCTGCCAAGAAAGATTATGTCCTAGAAGCACCGCTAGGTGACGCACCCATCCCAGAGAACCAAGACGTTATGAACGCTTGGCAGTCACGTGCTGATGATTACTCCCTCGTTCAGTGCGGCATGCTTTACAGCTTAGAACCGGGGCTCCAAAAGCATTTTGAGCGACACGGAGCATATGAGATGTTCGAAGAGCTGAAAATGGTTTTCCAAGCTCATGCCCGGGTCGAGAGATATGAAGTCTCTGACAAGTTCTTCAGTTGTAAGATGGAGGAAAATAGTTCTGTCAGTGAGCACATACTCAAAATGTCTGGGTTGCATAATCGCTTGACTCAGCGGGGAGTTAATCTCCTGGATGACGCGGTCATTGACAGAATCCTTCAGTCGCTTCCACCGAGCTACAAGAGCTTTGTGATGAACTTCAATATGCAGGGGATGGAAAAGACCGTTCCAGAGGTATATTCCATGTTGAAATCAGCGGAGGTGGAAATCAAAAAGGAACATCAAGTGTTGATGGTGAATAAAACCACTAAGTTCAAGAAAGGCAAGGGTAAAAAGAACTTCAAGAAGGACGACAAGGGAGTTGCCGCGCCCGGTAAGCAAGCTGCGGGGAAGAAGTCAAAGAATGGACCCAAGCCTGAGACTGAGTGTTTTTATTGCAAGGGAAGTGGTCACTGGAAGCGGAACTGCCCCAAATACTGAGCGGACAAGAAGACCGGCAATACTAAAGGTATATGTGATATACATGTAATTGATGTGTACCTTACCAGTACCCGTAGTAGCTCCTAGGTATTTGATACCGGTGCGGTTGCTCACATTTGTAACTCAAAGCAGGAGCTGCGAAATAAGCGAAGACTAGCGAAGGACGAGGTGACGATGCGCGTCGGGAATGGTTCCAAGGTCGATGTGATCGCCGTCAGCACGCTACCTCTACATTTACCTACGGGATTAGTTTTAAACCACAATGATTGTTATTTAGTGCCAGCTTTGAGCATGAACATTGTATCAGGATCTCGTTTAATTCGAGATGGCTACTCGTTTAAATCCAAGAATAATGGTTGTTCTATTTATATGAGAGATATGTTTTATGGTCATGCTCGGCAGGTGAATGGTTTATTCTTAATGAATCTCGAGCGTAATGTTACACATATTCATAGTGTGAATACCAAAAGATGTAAGGTTGATAATGATAGTCCCACATACTTGTGGCACTGCCGCCTTGGTCACATAGGTGTCAAACGCATGAAGAAGATCCATGCAGATGGACTTTTGGAGTCTCTTGATTACGAATCATTTGACACGTGCGAACCATGCCTCATGGGTAAAATGACCAAGACTCCGTTCTCAGGAACAATGGAGCGAGCAACCAACTTATTGGAAATCATACATAGTAAGGTGTGCGGTCCAATGGGTGTTGAGGCTCGTGGTGGCTATCGTTACGTTCTCACCCTCACTGATGACTTGAGTAGATATGGGTGTGTGTACTTAATGAAACACAAGTCTGAGACCTTTGAAAAGTTCAAGGAATTTCAGAGTGAGGTTGAGAATCAACATGACAAGAAAATCAAGATCTTGCGATCAGATCGTGGGGGAGAATACTTGAGTCACGAATTTGGCACACACTTAAGGAAATGTGGAATAGTTTCACAACTCACGCCGCCTGGAACACCTCAGTGTAATGGTGTGTCCGAACGTCGTAATCGCACTCCATTGGATATGGTGCGATCTATGATGTCTCTTACCGATTTACCGCCGTCATTTTGGGGCTATGCTTTAGAGACTGCTGCATTCACTTTAAATAGGGCTCCATCGAAATCCGTTGAGATCACACCGTATGAATTATGGTTTGGGAAGAAACCTAAGCTGTCGTTTCTAAAAGTTTGGGGATGCGATGCTTATGTCAAGAAACTTCAACCTGAAAAGCTCGAACCCAAGTCAGAAAAATGCGTCTTCATAGGATACCCTAAAGAAACTATTGGGTATACCTTCTACCTCAAATCCGAAGGCAAGATCTTTGTTGCCAAGAATGGATCCTTTCTAGAGAAGGAGTTTCTCTCAAAAGAAATAAGTGGGAGGAAAGTAGAACTCGATGAAGTATTACCTCTTGAACCGGTAAGTGGCACAGCTCAAGAAAATGTTCCTGAGATGCCTGCACCGACTAGAGAGGAAGTTAATGACGATGATCATGAAACTTCAGATCAAGTTGCTACTGAACTTCGTAGGTCCACGAGGACACGTTCCGCACCAGAGTGGTATGGAAACCCTATCTTGGAATCATGTTGTTAGACAACGGTGAACCTTCAAACTATGAAGAAGCGATAGCGGGCCCAGATTCCGACAAATGGCTGGAAGCCATGAAATCCGAGATAGGATCCATGTATGAAAACAAAGTATGGACTTTGACTAACTTGCCCGATGATCAGCGAGCCATAGAAAATAAATGGATCTTTAAGAAGAAGACAGACGCGGATGGTAATGTAACCATCTATAAAGCTCGGCTTGTTGCTAAGGCTTATCGACAAGTTCAAGGGGTTGACTACGATGAGACTTTCTCACCTGTAGCGAAGCTGAAGTCCGTCCGAATCATGTTAGCAATTGCCGCATTCTATGATTATGAGATATGGCAAATGGACGTCAAAATGGCATTCCTTAATGGTTTCCTTAAGGAAGAATTGTATATGATGCAGCCGGAAGGTTTTGTCGATCCTAAGAATGCTGACAAGGTGTGCAAGCTCCAACGCTTGATTTATGGGCTAGTGCATCAAAGCGTTTGGGTTTAAGCAGACTTATGGAGAAGCCTGCATTTACAAGAAAGTGAGTGGGAGCTCTGTAGCATTTCTCATATTGTATGTGGATGACATACTGTTGATGGGAAATGATATAGAATTCTTGGAAAGCATAAAGGCCTACTTGAACAAGTGTTTTTCAATGAAGGATCTTGGAGAAGCTGCTTATATATTAGGCATGAAGATCTATAGAGATAGATCGAGACGCCTCATTGGTCTTTCACAAAGTACGTACCTTGACAAGATATTGAAGAAGTTCAAAATGGATCAGTCAAAGAAGGGGTTCTTTCCTGTATTGCAAGGTACGAAATTGAGCACGGCTCAATGCCCGACCACGACAGAAGATAGAGAAAAGATGAGTGTCGTCCCCTATGCCTCGGCCATAGGGTCTATCATGTATGCTATGCTGCGTATCAGACCTGATGTAAACCTTGTCGTATGTTTGGTAGGAAGGTACCAAAGTAATCCCGGCATCGAACACTGGATAGCGGTCAAGAATATCCTGAAGTACCTGAAGAGGACTAAGGATATGTTTCTCGTTTATGGAGGTGACGAAGAGCTCGTCGTAAAGGGTTACGTCGATTCTAGCTTCGACACAGATCTGGATGACTCTAAGTCACAAACCGGATACATGTATATTTTGAATGGTGGGGTGGTAAGCTGGTGCAGTTGCAAGCAAAGCGTTGTGGCGGGATCTACATGTGAAGCGGAGTACATGGCAGCCTCGGAGGTAGCACAAGAGGCAATCTGGGTGAAGGAGTTCATTACCAACCTAGGAGTCATACCCAATGCGTCGGGCCCGATGACTCTCTTCTGTGACAACACTCAAGCTATTGCCCTTGCCAAGGAGCCCAGGTTTCACAGGAAGACCAAGCATATCAAGCGTCGCTTCAACTCCATTCGTGAAAGTGTTCAAAATGGAGACATAGATATTTGTAAAGTACATACGGACCTGAATGTGGCAGATCCATTGACTAAACCTCTCCCTAGAGCAAAACATGATCAACACCAGAACTGCATGGGTGTTCGATTCATCACAATGTAACTAGACTATTGACTCTAGTGCAAGTGGGAAACTGTTGGAAATATGCCCTAGAGGCAATAATAAAATGGTTATTATTATATTTCTTTGTTCACGATAATTGTCTATTGTTCATGCTATAATTGTGTTATCCGGAAATCGTAATACATGTGTGAATACATAGACCACAACACGTCCCTAGTGAGCCTCTAGTTGACTAGCTCGTTGATCAAAAGATAGTAATGGTTTCCTGACTATGGACATTGGATGTCATTGATAACGGGATCACATCATTAGGAGAATGATGTGATGGACAAGACCCAATCCTAAGCATAGCTCTAAGATCGTGTAGTTCATTTGCTATAGCTTTTCCGAATGTCAAGTATCATTTCCTTAGACCATGAGATTGTGCAACTCCTGGATACCGTAGGAGTGCTTTGGGTGTGCAAAACGTCACAACGTAACTGGGTGACTATAAAGGTACACTACAGGTATCTCCAAAAGTGTCTGTTAGGTTGGCACGAATCGAGACTGGGATTTGTCACTCCGTATGATGGAGAGGTATGTCTAGGCCCACTCGGTAATGCATCATCATAATGAGCTCAATGTGACCAAGTGGTTGATCATGGGATCATGCATTACGGTACGACTAAAGTGACTTGCTGGTAACGAGATTGAACGAGGTATTGGGATATCGATGACTGAGTCTCGGGCAAGTAACGTACCGATTGACAAAGGGAATTGTATGCGGGATTGATTGAATCCTCGACATCGTGGTTCATCCGATGAGATCATCGAGGAGCATGTGGGAGCCAACATGGGTATCTAGATCCTGTTGTTGATTATTGACCGGAGAGTCGTCTCGGTCATGTCTGCGTGTCTCCCGAACCCGTAGGGTCTACACACTTAAGGTTCAGTGACGCTAGGGTTGTTGAGATATTAGCATACGGTAACCCGAAAGTTGTTCGGAGTCCCGAATGAGATCCCGGACGTCACGAGGAGTTTCAGAATCGTCCGGAGCTGAAGATTTATATATAGGAAGTCAAGTTTCGGCCATCGGGAAGGTTTTGGGGGTAATCGGTATTGTACCGAGACCACCGGAAGGGTCCCGGGGGTCCATCGGGTGGGGCCACCTATCCCGGAGGGCCCCATGGGCTGAAGTGGGAGGGGAACCAGCCCCTAGTGGGCTGGTGCACCCCCCCATGGGCCTCCCCTATGCCTAGGGTTGGAAACCCTAGGGGGGGCGCCCCACTTGGCTTGCGGGGCACTCCACCCCCCTTGGCCGCCGCCCCCCTTGGAGATTCAATCTCCTAGGGCCGGCGCCCCCCTAGGGGTCCTATATATAGTGGGGGAGGGAGGGAAGCCGCACCCTAGCCCCTGGCCTCTCCCTCTCCCTCCTGTGACACTCCTCCCTCTCCTTGAGCTTGGCGAAGCCCTGCCGAGATCACCGTTGCTTCCACTAGCACGCCGTCGTGCTGCTAGATCTTCATCAACCTCTCCTTCCCCCTTGCTGGATCAAGTTGGAGGACACGTCTTCCCAACCGTACATGTGTTGAACGCGGAGGTGCCGTCCGTTCGGCGCTAGGTCATCGGTGATTTGGGTCATGACGAGTACGACTCCATCAACCCCGTTCTCTTGAACGCTTCCGTGCGCGATCTACATGGGTATGTAGATGCACTCCTCTCTCCATCATTGCTAGATGAATCCATAGATTGATCTTGGTGATGCGTAGAAAATTTTAAAATTCTGCTATGTTCCCCAACAGTATCTCAGGATAGTTATTCAACACATACCAAACCATTTTTTCCAAATCTTTAGGTTTGTCCTCTTCTTGACTCTTCCGTGTAACTCGAACAGAATAATCGAAAACATTGAGCCCGGGATTGTCTTCACCCACCTCTTTGCCAAGCTGATTAGCTGCTTCAATGTATTTTGAGCTAAATGTCAACGCTTTTGTAGCAATGTATGGCTCTACAATGGAACCCTCAGGTCTAGATCTATTCCTAACATAGCCCTTGAAAGAGCCTAGACACCTTTCAATAGGGTACATCCAGCCATACTGTGCTGGACCTCTATGTAGTCCCTCATCAGGTAGCTGAACAGCCAAATGCACCATCACATCAATGAAGGCTGGAGGATATATCTTCTCAAGGTCGCATAGGATAGTTGGTATCTTGTCTCTAAGACACTTCAAAGGATCTATCCTGATATTTCTACTACAGAGTTCCCTGAAGAATTGTCCCAACTCTGCAACTGCTCTGTATAAGTCTGGGCGGCCCAATCCTCTAAGGATAATAGGTAAAACCCTTTGAAGTAGGACGTGGCAGTCATAAGTTTTCAACCCTTGTACCTTGTTTCCATCTGTACTGACTCTCCTTTCAGGGTTGGAAGCAAATCCATGTGGGAATCTCACACATGACAGGACCTCGTAGAATTCATTTCTTTTTACCTTGTCCAATACGTACACAGCTGGTGCCATATCCCGTGGTTTACCTTCATCTTCCACCTGCAAATCCTTTCTGATACCCAGGTGTGTCAAATCAATCCTAGATTTTAAGGTATCTTTCGCCTTGCCTTCAATATTAAGAAGTGTGTCGATAATGCTATCACATATATTTTCCTTGATGTGCATCACATTAAGATTATGCCGCAGATCCAAATCTTTCCAATACTCCAAGTCCCACAAAGTGGACCTGCGGGTAAATAATAATCTCTCTTCTGCCCTACCATGCTTCCTTTTCCCGCTACCATTACTAGGATGGTTTCCTGGTGTAATATGCGTGACCTTCTCTAATTCCACTTGCAACTCATCGGCAGTGAGCCTCTTTAGCACTTCACGATTTTCATGCTTTGCATTGAACACATGTCTTCGATATTTTGTAGGACGCGTCTTGTCCTTGGCAAGGAAACAGAGATGTCCAATGTAACAGATCTTGCTAAGTATTGCGTATGACAGTGGATTCCTGTCACAGTAAACACATGCATTGTAACCATGTGTCTTTCGCCCTGACATAGTGCTCAAAGCTGGATAATCATGGATGCACCAAATTATAACAGCACGCAGAAATAAATCACCTGGTGGGCTGCTATATAGGTCTTGAGTGAGAACACCCCTCCATAGTTGTTGAAGTTCCTCCACAAGAGGCTCCATGGATCAATCAAAATCCTTTCCAGGACTTTTTGGACCTGGGATGAGCAAGGCCATCATGTAGTTTGATTCTTGGGTGTAGAGATTTGGAGGTATGTTGTAAGGGATAACAAGAACTGGCCACATGCTATATGTGGCGCTCGGGTGGCCAAATGGGTTAAATCCATCTGAAGCTAAGCCAAGTCTAATGTCTCTTGGGTCAGCAACAAACTTTTTGTGTTTCTGATTGAAGCTTTTCCAGTCACAACCCTGAGATGGATGGCTCATTACATTCTGATCTCTATACTCCTGGTTCCTAGAATGCCATAGTACATCCTCTCTTCTTTCAGCATCATGAAACAACCTCTGCAATCTTGGTATAATTGGAAAATGACTCAGAACATTATGAGGAATCCTCTTCATAGCATCACCATCTTTCGATCTTGATGATTTGCAATTCGGGCATTCACTTAAGTTGGCATAATCCTTTCGGAACAAAACACAATTATTCTTACAGACATGGATCATATCATATCCAATTCCAATTGCACAAAGGAAATTCTTCATTTTACTGTAGGTGTGTGGCAGCTCAGATGCATCTGCGAATGATTTGCGGAAAGCAGCCAACATCGAATCGAATGATTTGTTGGTCATCCGCTCAGATGTCTTCACCTGAAGAAAGGTGACCATAGTTGGGAATACTGATAGCTTATTTCCTGGGGTGACAACCACGTTGCATTGTTCCAACATGTGGGCCCACCGTTTTTCTTCTGCAGGTGAAAGATCATGAAATGCACGAGCATTTTGTAGCATTGTTTCAATGTTGGTCAAACTCACTGGCTCCGCCACCACCACCACCTCCTCCTCTTCCACCTGAGCATCAGGCAGATCAACATGGTGATCTACTGCTGCAACATAGTCAGTAACATTGACGTTCACAGCTTCACCATGATGAACCCACCTAGTATATGTGGCTGACATCCCATACAAGTGTAGATGATTTTGCATAGTTGACTGGGGTCTTGTAACTGAATTCATAAATTGCTACACGGGCAGAGCACATCTAATTTTGGACCACCGTACTCAGCTCTTTCATGAAGTTTTCAACCCCCTCGACATATGCAGCGGAGAATCTCCAAGTAGAAGTTATCCAAGTCCTGTACATCTGTGAAACATACAAATTAGTTCTTCTACTAGATATTACATGAAAAGCATATATGTTTTTTATGAAGTTAAGAAAAAAAATACCTAGGTCAATGTCTAAAGCTATGGCAAGATATTTGGATGAGCAGATCTAAGTAACAAAATATATGTAAAGCTAATTCAGCAAAAAGATTTGAGTGCTGAATTATGGCAGGTTGTTTCAGCAGTCAATGAGGCCGAGCACACAGCCATTGAAATATCGAAGGCCATCTCAGCAACAAAGATCGAGTATAAAATGGTGTAGAGCTATTTCACCTAACAGATTGGCTACTAGACCATGGCAATCTACGTCACAATAAATATATGGCAGGATATTTTAGCAACTAATCGGGCTTGGCATGCCATCTCAACTAAGCAGATTGAGTGCAGAATAGGGCAAGGAAGCTTCTTAAGCAGAGCATATTAACTGTAACTACTTTGGCAAACAGTGAGATTAACAGCGTGTATCAGCTAACATTCAGTGCTACACCGACATGCATGGGGCCTTAGTCTAGAACGCGCATACCGTGGGAGAACCTGACTGCCGTGTGTCTCCACACAAACGTCGCCAGCGGTGGCGGTGTTGACCGCCGTGCGTCTCCACAAGAGCGTACTGTGAGAGCGAGAGGATCGCCGTGCATCCCCTCGACGAACTGCGGCACCGACGTATCGGCGCGGTGGGGAGGGTGGCTTTGGCGGATCGAGTGGAGGGAGGGGGCCGGGGGGAGGGGGTTTGGGAATATTATTGGCTAGTTGTGTTGGAAATATGCCCTAGAGGCAATAATAAAATGGTTATTATTATATTTCCTTGTTCATGATAATTGTCTATTGTTCATGCTATAATTGTGTTATCCGGAAATCGTAATACATGTGTGAATACATAGACCATAACATGTCCCTAGTGAGCCTCTAGTTGACTAGCTCGTTGATCAATAGATGGTTACGGTTTCCTGACCATGGACATTGGATGTCATTGATAACAGGATCACATCATTAGCAGAATGATGTGATGGACAAGACCCAATACTAAGCATAGCACAAGATCGTGTAGTTCGTCTGCTAGAGCTTTCCTAAGTGTCAAGTATCATTTCCTTAGACCATGAGATTGTGCAACTCCCGGATACCGTAGGAGTGCTTTGGGTGTACCAAACGTCACAACGTAACTGGGTGGCTATAAAGGTGCACTACAGGTATCTCTGAAAGTGTCTGTTGGGTTGGCATGAATCGAGACTGGGATTTGTCACTCCGTATGACGGAGACGTATCTCTGGGCCCACTCGGTAATGCATCATCATAATGAGCTCAGTGTGACTAAGTAGTTGGTCACGGGATCATGCATTACAGAACGAGTAAAGTGACTTGCCGGTAACGAGATTGAACGAGGTATTGGGATACCGACGATCAAATCTCGGGCAAGTAACGTACCGATTGACAAAGGGAATTGTATACGGGATTGCTTGAATCCTCGACATCGTGGTTCATCCGATGAGATCATCGTGGAACATGTGGGAGCCAACATGGGTATCTAGATCCCGCTGTTGGTTATTGGCTGGAGAGTTGTCTCGGTGATGTCTGCATGGTTCCCGAACACATAGGGTCTACACACTTAAGGTTCGATGACGCTAGGGTTATTTGGAAGACTTGTATGTGATTACAGAATGTTGTTCGGAGTTTCGGATGAGATCCCGGACGTCACGAGGAGTTCCGGAATGGTCCGGAGGTGAAGATTTATATGTAGGAATTTGTCATACGGTCACCCGAAAGGTTCGGGGCATATCGGTATTGTACCGGGGCCACTGGAGGGGTTCCGGGGGTCCACCAGGAGGGGCCACCTCTCTCGGAGGGCCTAATGGGCTGTAGAGGAAAGGGAACCAGCCCTACATGGGCTGGGCGTATCCCCCCTTGGGACCATGCGCCTAGGGTTGGGGGGAAAGCCTAAGGGGGGCGCCCCCCTTGCTTGGGGGGCAAGCCCCCTCCTCTTGGCCGCCGCCCCCCTCTAGATCTCATCTAGAGGGGCCCGGCCCCCTTCCTCCTTCCCCTATATATAGAGGGGCGAGGGGAGGGCTGCACATAACATCCAAGGCGCAGCCCCTCCCCTCCCCAACACCTCTCCTCCTCCGCAAGAGCTTGGCGAAGCCCTGCCGGAGTACTGCTGCTCCTCCACCACCACGCCGTCGTGCTGCGGTTGGAGCCCTCTTTCTCAACCTCTCCCTCCTCCTTGCTGGACCAAGGCGCGGGAGATGTCCTCGCTCCGTACGTGTGTTGAACGCGGAGGTGCCGTTCGTTCGGCGCTAGGATCTTCGATGATTTGGATCACGACGAGTACGACTCCATCAACCCCGTTCTATTGAACGCTTCCGCTCGCGATTTACAAGGGTATGTAGATGCACTCCTCTCCCTCTCGTTGCTAGATGAATCCATAGATTGATCTTGGTGATGCGTAGAAAATTTTAAATTTCTGCTACGATACCCAACAGTGGCATCATGAGCTAGGTCTATGCGTAGTTTCTTTGCACAAGTAGAACACAAGTTGTTGTGGGCGTCGATTTTGTCAATTTACTTGTCGTTACTAGTCTTATCTTGATTCGGCGGCATCGTGGGATGAAGCGGCCCGGACCGACCTTACACGTACGCTTACGTGAGACTGGTTCCACCGACTGACATGCACAAGTTGCATAAGGTGGCTAGCGGGTGTCTGTCTCTCCCACTTTAGTCGGATGGGATTCGATGAAAAGGGTCCTTATGAAGGGTAAATATAAATTGGCATATCACGTTGTGGCTTTTGGCGTAGGTAAGAAACGTTCTTGCTACAAACCTATAGCAGCCACATAAAAACTTGCAACAACAATTAGAGGACGTCTAACTTGTTTTTGTTGCATATGTCGTGTGATGTGATATGGACAAAAGGATGTGATTAATGATATATGTGATGTATGAGATTGATCATGTTCTTGTAATAGGAATCACGACTTGCATGTAGATGAGTATGACAACTGGCAGGAGCCATAGGAGTTGTCTTAATTTATTTATGACCTGCGTGTCAACTTATACGTCATGTAATTACTTTACTTTATCACTAACCGTTAGCCATAGTAGTAGAAGTAATAGTTGACGAGATAACTTCATGAAGACACGATGATGGAGATCATGGTGTCATGCCGGTGACGACGATGATCATGGCGCCCCGAAGATAGAGATCAAAAGGAGCAAAATGATATTGGCCATATCATGTCACTATTTGATTGCATGTGATGTTTATCATGTTTTACATCTTATTTGCTTAGAACGATGGTAGCATAAATAAGATGATCCCTCGCAATAATTTCAAGAAAATGTTCTCCCTAACCGTGCATCGTTGCTAAGGTCCATTGTTCCGAAGCACCACGTGATGATCAGGTGTGATAGGTTCTAACGTTCGCATACAACAAGTGTAAGCCAGATTTACACACGCAAAACAGTTAGGTTGACTTGACGAGCCTAGCATGTGTAGACATGGCCTCGGAACACTGAAGACCGAAAGGTCGAACATGAGTCGTATAGAAGATACGATCAACATGAAGATGTTCACCGATGATGACTAGTCCGTCTCACGTGATGATCGGACACGACCTAGTTGAATCGGATCATGTATCACTTAGATGACTAGAGGGATCTATACCTGAGTGGGAGTTCATTAAATAATTTTATTAGATGAACTTAATTATCATGAACTTAGTCTAAAATCTTTACAATATGTCTTGTGGATCAAATGGCCCACGCTAATGTTGTCCTCAACTTCAACGCGTTCCTAGAGAAAACCAAGCTGAAAGACAATGGTAGCAACTATACGGAGTGGGTCCGGAACTTGAGGATCATCCTCATAGCTGCCAAGAAAGCATATGTCCTTGAAGCACCGCTAGGTGAAGCACCACCCCAGCAAACCAAGACGTTATGAATGCTTGGCAGTCCCGTGTTGCTGATTACTCCCTGGTTCAGTGCGGCATGCTTTACAGCTTAGAGCCGGGGCTCCAGAAGCGTTTTGAGAAACACGGAGCATATGAGATGTTCCAAGAGCTGAAAATGGTTTTCCAAGCTCATGCCCAGGTCGAGAGATTTGAAGTCTTCGACAAGTTCTACAGTTGTAAGATGGAGGAGAATAGTTCCGTCAGTGAGCACATACTCAAAATGTCTGGGTTGCACAACCGCTTGCCTCAGCTGGGAGTAAATCTCCCGGATGATGCGGTCATTGACAGAATCCTTCAGTCGCTCCCACCTAGCTACAAGAGCTTTGTGATGAACTTCAATATGCAGGGGATGGAAAATACCACTCCTGAGGTATATTTAATGCTGAAATCAGCGGAGGTGGAAATCAAAAAGGAACATCAAGTGTTGATGGTGAATAAAACCACTAAGTTCAAGAAAGGCAAGGTTAAAAAGAACTTCAAGAAGGATGGCAAGGGAGTTGCCGCGCCCGATAAGCAAGCTGCCGGGAAGAATCCAAAGAATGGACCCAAGCCCGAGACTGAGCGTTTTTATTGCAAGGGAAGTGGTCACTGGAAGCGGAACTGCCCCAAGTACTTAGCGCACCGAAGGTATATATGATATACATGTTATTGATGTGTACCTTACCAGTACTCGTAGTAGCTCCTGGGTATTTGATACCGGTGTTGTTGCTCATATTTGTAACTCAAAACAGGAGCTGCGGAATAAGAGGAGACTAGCGAAGGATGAGGTGACGATGCATGTCGGGAATGGTTCCAAGGTCGATGTGATCGTCGTCGGCACGCTACCTCTACATTTACCTACGGGATTAGTTTTAAACCTCAATAATTGTTATTTAATGCCAGCTTTGAGCATGAACATTGTATCAGGATCTCGTTTAATATGATATGGCTACTCATTTAAATCCGAGAATAATGGTTGTTCTATTTATATGAGAGATATGTTTTATGGTCATGCCCCACTGGTCAATGGTTTATTCTTATTTAATCTCGAACGTGATGTTACACATATTCATAGTGTGAATGCCAAAAGATGTAAGGTTGATAATGAGAGTCCCACATACTTGTGGCACTGCCACCTTGCTCACATTGGTGTCAAACGCATGAAGAAACTTCATGCAGATGCACTTTTGGAGTCTCTTGATTATGAATCATTTGACACGTGCGAACCATGCCTCATGGGCAAAATGACCAAGACTCCGTTCTCCAAAACAATGGAGCGAGCAACCAACTTATTGGAAATCATACATACTGATGTTTGCGGTCCAATGAGTGTTGAGGCTCGCGGTGGCTATCGTTATGTTCTCACCATCACTGATGACTTCAGTAAATATGGGTATGTCTACTTAATGAAACACAAGTCTGAGACCTTTGAAAAGTTCAAGGAATTTCAGAGCGAGGTTGAGAATCAACGTGACAAGAAAATCAAGTTCTTACGCTCAGATCATGGGGGAGAATATTTGAGTCACGAATTTGGCACACACTTACGCAAATGTGGAATAGTTTCACAACTCACGCCGCCTGGAACACCTCAGCGTAATGGTGTGTCCGAATGTCGTAATCGCACTCTATTTGATATGGTGCTATCTATGATGTCTCTTACCGATCTACCGCTGTCATTGTGGGGCTATGCTTTAGAGACTGCCGCACTCACTTTAAATAGGGCTCTGTCGAAATCCGTTGAGACGACACCGTATGAATTATGGTTTGGGAAGAAACCTAAGCTGTCGTTTCTAAAAATTTGGGAATGCGATGCTTATGTGAAGAAACTTCAACCTGAAAAGCTTGAACCCAAATTGGAAAAATGCGTCTTCATAGGATACCCTAAAGAAATTATTGGGTATACCTTCTACCTCAGATCCGAAGGCAAAATCTTTGTTGCCAAGAATGGATCCTTTCTAGAGAAAGAGTTTCTCTCGAAAGAAGTAAGTGGGAGGAAAGTAAAACTTGATGAAGTATTGCCTCTTGAACTGGAGAGTGGTGCAGCTCAGGAAAATGTTCCTGAGGTGCCTGCACCGACTAGAGAGGAAGTTAATGATGATGATCATGAAACTTCAGATCAAGTTGCTACTGAACTTCGTAGGTTCACAAGGACACGTTCCGCAGCAGAGTGGTACGGCAACCCTGTCCTGGAAATCATGTTGTTGGACAATGGTGAACCTTCGAATTATGAAGAAGCGATGGCGGGCCCAGATTCCGGCAAATGGCTGGAAACCATGAAATCTGAGATAAGATCCATGTATGAACACAAAGTATGGACTTTGACTAACTTGCCCATTGATCGGTGAGCCATAGAAAATAAAAGGATCTTTAAGAAGAATAAGACAGACGCGGATGGTAATGTGACCATCTATAAGGCTCGGCTTCTCGCTAAGGGTTATCGACAAGTTCAAGGGGTTGACTACGATGAGACTTTCTCACCCGTAGCGAAGCTGAAGTCTGTCCGAATCATGTTAGCAATTGCTGCATTCTATGATTATGAGATATGGCAAATGGACGTCAAAAGGGCATTCCTTAATGGTTTCCTTAAGGAAGAATTATATATGATGCAGCCGCAAGGTTTTGTCGATCCTAAGAATGCTGACAAGGTGTGCAAGCTCCAACGCTCAATCTATGGGCTGGTGCAAGCATCTCGGAGTTGGAACATTCGATTTGATGAGATGATCAAAGCGTTTGGGTTTACACAGACTTATGGAGAAGCCTGTGTTTACAAGAAAGTGAGTGGGAGCTTTGTAGCATTTCTCATATTATATGTGGATGACATCCTATTGATGGGAAATGATATAGAATTCTTGGAAAGCATAAAGGCCTACTTGAACAAGTGTGTTTCAATGAAGGATCTTGGAGAAGCTGCTTATATATTAGGCATCAAGATCTATATAGATAGATCGAGACGCCTCATTGGTCTTTTATAGAGTATGTACCTTGACAAGATATTGAAGAAGTTCAATATGCATCAATCCAAGAAGGGGTTCTTGCCTGTGTTGCAAGGTATGAGATTGAGCACGGCTCAATGCCCGACCACGGCAGAAGATAGAGAAAAGATGAGTGTCGTCCCCTATGCCTCAGCCATAGGGTCTATTATGTATGCCATGCTGTGTACCAGACCTGATGTAAACCTTGCATTAAGTTTGATAGGAAGGTACCAAAGTAATCCCGGCATGGAACACTGGACAGCGGTCAAAAATATCCTGAATTACCTGAAAAGGACTATGGATATGTTTCTCGTTTATGGAGGTGACGAAGAGCTCGTCGTAAAGGGTTACGTCAATGCTAGCTTCGATACAGATCTAGATGACTCTTAAGTTACAAACCGGATACGTGTATATCTTGAATGGTGGGGCAGTCAGCTGGTGCAGTTGCAAGCAAAGCATCGTGGCGGGATCTACATGTGAAGCGGAGTACACGGTAGCCTCGGAGGCAGCACAAGAAGCAATCTCGGTGAAGGAGTTCATTACCAACCTAGGAGTTATTCCCAATGCGTCGGGCCCGATGACTCTCTTCTGTGACAACACTGGAGCTATTGCCCTTGTCAAGGAGCCCATGTTTCACAGGAAGACCAGGCATATCAAGCATCGCTTCAACTCCATTCGTGAAATTGTTCAAAATGGAGACATAGATATTTGTAAAGTGCATATGGACCTGAATGTCGCAGATCCGTTGACTAAACCTCTCCCTCGAGCAAAACATGATCAACACCAGAACTCTATGGGTGTTCGATTCATCACAATTGTCGGGGATATACCCCGTGGCGTAAACTGGCCGGGAGTATAAACCGGCCGGACTGGATGATTCACCGTCTACCCGCCCGATCTTGGCGGTTCATTAGTAACCCGGCGGGCGGGTCAGATGGATGACGAGGCCCATGGCCCAGAAGGCCGATTCATACTATGGTGGGCCGGTTTAAGAGGAAAGGCATGAGGAATATTTTACAAGGAGTTAAGACCAGGACTTGTATCCGGTTTGTATTAGAGATAGACTAGTCCTAATCCTAATAGGACTCCACATGTAACCCACCCCTTCAACATATATAAGGAGGGGCAGGGCTCCCCAAGGAGGGACAAGCTACAAGCAAGAAGAAACAATCTTAGGGCTAGACACAAAGAGGAGAGCCGGTTTACGGCGACTCCCTCGTGATGATAATGAGACCTAGCCTCAAACAACATGTAGGGTTTTTACTGGATGATGTTTCTCGGGGCCCGAAGCTATCTAAATCCCTGTCTTGTGTTGCGTCTCTCGATTCCACTCAACCCCTCTCAAGCTACTACATAGATGCGTTGGCCTCGCGACTAAGTCCTGACACTAAGGATATCTGCCGTGACAAATCCACGACAACAATGTAACTAGATTATTGACTCTAGTGCAAGTGGGAGACTTTTGGAAATATGCCCTAGAGGCAATAATAAAATGGTTATTATTATATTTCCTTGTTCATGATAATTGTCTATTGTTCATGCTATAATTGTGTTATCCGGTAATCATAATACATTTGTGAATACATAGACCATAACATGCCCCTAATGAGCCTCTAGTTGACTAGCTCGTTGATCAATAGATGGTTACGGTTTCTTGACCATGGACATTGGATGTCATTGATAACGGGATCACATCATTAGGAGAATGATGTGATGGACAAGACCCAATTCGAAGCATAGCACAAGATCGTGTAGTTCGTCTGCTAGAGCTTTTCTAAGTGTCAAGTATCATTTCCTTAGACCATGAGATTGTGCAACTCCCGGATACCGTAGGAGTGCTTTGGGTGTACCAAACGTCCCAACGTAACTGGGTGGCTATAAAGGTGCACTACAGGTATCTCCGAAAGTGTCTGTTGGGTTGGCATGAATCGAGACTGGGATTTGTCACTCCGTATGACGGAGAGGTATCTCTGGGCCCACTCGGTAATGCATCATCATAATGAGCTCAGTGTGACTAAGTAGTTGGTCACGGGATCATGCATTACGGAACGAGTAAAGTGACTTGCCGGTAACAAGATTGAACGAGGTATTGGGATACCGACGATCGAATCTCGGGCAAGTAACATACAGATTGACAAAGGGAATTGTATACGGGATTGCTTGAATCCTCGACATCGTGGTTCATCCAATGAGATCATCATGGAACATGTGGGAGCCAACATGGGTATCCAGATCCCGCTGTTGGTTATTGGCCGGAGAGTTGTCTCGGTCATGTCTCCATGGTTCCCGAACCCGTAGTGTCTACACACTTAAGGTTCGATGACGCTAGGGTTATTAGGAAGACTTGTACGTGATTACCGAATGTTGTTCGGAGTCCCGGATGAGATCCCGGACGTCACGAGGAGTTCCGGAATGGTCCGGAGGTGAAGATTTATACGTAGGAAGTTGTCATACGGTCACCGGAAAGGTTCGGGGGCATATCGGTATTGTACCGGGGCCACTGGAGGGGTTCCGGGGGTCCACCGGCAGGGGCCACCTCTCTCGGAGGGCCTAATGGGCTGTAGAGGAAAGGGAACCAGCTCTACATGGGCTAGGCGCATCCCCCCTTGGGCCCATGCGCCTAGGGTTGGGGGGGGGGGAACCCTAAGGGGGGAGCCCCCTTCCTTGGGGGGCAAGCCCCCTCCCCATGGCTGCCGCCCCCCTCTAGATCTCATCTAGAGGGGGCCGGCCCCCTTCCTTCTTCCCCTATATATAGAGGGGCAAGGGGAGGGCTGCACACCACATCCAAGGCGCAGCCCCTCCCCTTCCCAACACCTCTCCTCCTCCGCAAGAGCTTGGCGAAGCCCTGCCGGAGTACTGCTACTCCACCATCACCACGCCGTCGTGCTGCTGTTGGAGCCCTCTTCCTCAACCTCTCCCTCCTCCTTGCTGGATCAAGGCGCGGGAGACGTCCTCGCTCCGTACGTGTGTTGAACGCGGAGGTGCCGTCCGTTCGGCGCTAGGATCTTCGGTGATTTGGACCACGACGAGTACGACTCCATCAACCCCGTTCTCTTGAACGCTTCCGCTCGCGATCTACAAGGGTATGTAGATGCACTCCTCTCCCTCTCGTTGCTAGATGACTCCATAGATTGATCTTGGTGATGCATAGAAAATTTTAAATTTCTGCTACGATCCCCAACAAGTTGGCCGAAGGGCGGT
>NC_057800.1:316833622-316838408 GCF_018294505.1 Triticum aestivum | reverse complement strand
TGGTTTCTCCAAGTGCAGTCCCACATGTCAGTGAAGAGGCAAGCCGAAGGGCGTTCTGTTTGCGTGAGCCGTGTGCAGGACCAAACGTGTGTGCGGTGTAATGCGACCCCGACAGGGGTGCTTTGAGTGTACCGCCTTTTTTCCTTTTAAACTTGGTGCTTTGCCCCCTCAAAAAAAACTGGGTGCTTAACGCAATCCATCGATACTACTACTAGTAATCTGATAATCCCGACTAAAACGGCACGGCCGGGTCTTTTCCCGCGGGATATGCTGGGAGGTTGGCTTAGTTGGGTTTTTTAGGACGAGTAATGCTACACCTACGTAATCCCAGTTACCTAATTAGCGTAATGCGAAACGTGTGAGCTGTTGATTGTAGATTGGGGGGAGGGAGGGGCCCACCACCATGAAAATCAGGGAGGAGAGAGAGAGGCAATTTATGTTATCCCTTTCGTAGGTTCCCATAGATGTAGAAAGATGTGAAATGCGTGAATGTGTAGTGGACGTACTATTGGAGTGCCTAAGATAAATTGTGTATGTAGACCCTATGTGTTTATTTACTTCGCATGTTAGCTTTGTCTCGGTTCAAACCTTCTAAGTTTATAAACAAAAAATGAATCATCATTCCATATCTACTCTTATAAAAAGCAGAGTTGGTGATGATGGTGTGCCTGGCATCCTGCAATATAAGCTGTCCGATCTATATCTAATGGATAGGAAGGAACCTATGACAATTTACCCGCACTCCTCTCCACATTTGCAGATAAGGCCTTCCCTCGTTTATCCTTTTCTCCCACAAGATCTTGATGTTCCGTGCAACGCACGGGCATCTTTCTAGTACTCCTACAATCTACTATATCTTACTATTATTTCCTATACACCGGCCAAGATTAATGTAAACACGGCAGATTTTCATTAGATTTCAAACTTTTATGGGACAGAAAAATAAAAGAAACCCGACCCTAAACCTATTCTATGGCGGCGACCGACACCCTCCATCTGTGATCTCCATGTAAAGGGGTGGGGTTCAAGACCCGTGAAGTGAAGGTGCGGTCTCCGGCGAGGAAGAGTAGAACACGGGAGAAGGACCGGCCAGTTGGCACACCATGCCCTGCTGCCTCCCATGCAACACGCAAACTCGGAGGAGTCCCAGACCTCGGTGGTGCCCGACGTTGGACGGCGGCAGGTAGAACGCATGGCTGACGGTGCTCCCATCGTCGGTCACCAGTGTGGCCACCGCTTGTGCGGTCGCGTCTGCATACGGCTACGCCGCTATTGCATCGTGAGCGGCGACTTGAGCGAGCGTGGCGACCTCGAGCTTCATCCCCGAAGACAAGCTCTCCCGCAGAGCGTTCACGCTCGCAGTCATGGCAGATGTGGTTCCTGGTAGCAGGATGACGCGCTATGGTGTGGAGGTTATCTAGCGTTGCAGCTTTAAGTAGCGCATCCCGATGAGGCCAGGCGTCTAGGTGCGTCATTAATTTGCCGGAGTTGGTTCCTCGGGCACAGATCCTCTTAACGATGGCATACGGAAGGACGACATTAATGCCGGCAGCTAGCGCCGGCTGGGAATGCACCGTGCGATAGCGCGAGGGATGTGGGATTTTGGTATGCCAGGGTAGTCAGTTGCGGTCATGGCAATGTTTGAGATGCCCTTTGCTCACATGTGATCCCCACATGTCATTGAAAAAGCAAGATGACCCGGCATGGTCTAAGCTCCTGGGGATGCAGTTGTCAGTGCTACAACACTCTGCGGACACGTCGTGGCGCGCACACACTTCAGCGCCCCATGCATCCTCGACGAGCCAGGTGTTGATCTGCTGGTCGTGCCACAGCGCTAACGCCACCCTCGGCACACTGAAGCCAATAGTGTTCAGCGATGATGAGCGTGTCGCTCACCGCGGTCGCCGTGTCTAGAGGCGGTGCGGGAGCTATGCCATGTTGTAGGCCCTCATGACCCACATGAATGGTTGCCGGTGGCAAGGAGGTCGTGGGACAGCTCCTCCATTGGACTAGTCTGTGGTGTTGGGAACGTAGCATGCAATTTAAAAAAATTCCTGCGATCACATAAGATCTATCTAGGAGATACATAGCAACGAGAGGGGGAGACTGTGTCCATGAACCCTCGTAGACCAAAAGCAGAAGAATTAGGTTAAGGCGGTTGATGTAGTCGATCGTCTTCACGATCCAACCGATCCAAGTACCAAACGTACGGCACCTCCGTGTTCTGCACATGTTCAGCTCGATGACATCCCTTGAACTCTTGATCCAGTAGAGAGTCAAGGGAGTGTTCCATCAACACGACGACATGGTGACAGAGATGGTGATGTGTTCCGCGCAGGGTTTCGCCTAAGCACTACGACGCTATGACCGGAGGAGTAAACTGTGGAGGGGGGCACCGCACATGGCTAAGAGAACAACTATTATGCCTTTGGGGTGCCCCTACCCACGTATATAAAGGAAGGGAGGGGAGGCCGGCCGGCCCCTAGGGTGCGCCAAGTGGGGGGTCCCACTAGGACTCCTAGTCCTAGTCGGCTCCCCCGTCCTTCCAACGGAGATGGGAAAGGGGGAAGAGGGGGAGAAACAGAAGGAAAGGGGGGCCACGCCCGCACCCCTTGTCCAATTCGTATTGGGCTTGGGGGGGCATGCACCACCTCCTATGGCTGCCTCCTCTCCACTATGGCCCATTAGGCCCATTAACTTTCCCGGGGGGTTCCGATAGCCTCCCGGTACACTGATAAATCCCCGAACCTCTTCAGAACCATTCCAGTGTCTGTTTACAACCTTCCAATATATGAATCTTTAGCTCTCGACCATTTTGAGACTCCTCGTAATGTCCGTGATTTCATCCGGGACTCCGAACAAACTTCGGTCACCAAAACACATAACTCATAATACAAATCACCATCGAACGTTAAGCGTGCGGACCCTACGAGTTCTAGAACTATGTAGACATGACCAAGACACATCTCCGGTCAATAACAAATAGTGGAACTTGTATGCTCATATTATTGCCTCCTACATATTCTACGAAGATCTTTATCAGTCAAACCGCGTAACAAAATACGTTATTCCCTTTGTCATCGGTATGCTACTTGCCCGAGATTCGATCGTCGATAGTATCATACCTAGTTCAATCTCGATACCGGCAAGTCTCTTTAATCGTTCCGTAATGCATCATCCCACAACTAACTTATTAGTCACATTGCTTGCAAGGCTTATAGTGATGTGCATTACCGAGAGGGCCCAGAGTTACCTCTGCGATACATGGAGTGACAAATCCTAATCTTGATCTATGCCTACCCAACAAACACCTTCAGAGACACCTGTAGAGCATCTTTATAATCACCCAATTACGTTTTGATGTTTGATAGCACACAAGGTGTTCCTCCGGTATTCGGGAGTTGCATAATCTCATAGTTAGAGGAATATGTATAAGTCATGAAGAAAACAAAAAAAACTAAACGATCATAATGCTAAGCTAACGGATGGGTCTTTTCCATCACATCATTATCTAATGATGTGATCCCATTCATCAAATTACAACACATGTCTATGGTCAGGAAACTTAATCATCTTTGGTTAACGAGATAGTAAAGTAAAGGCATACTAGGGACACTATGTTTGTCTATGTATTCACACATTTACCAAGTTTCTGGTTAATACAATTCTATCATGAATAATAAACATTTATCATGATATAAGGAAATATAAATAACAACTTTATTATTGCCTCCAGGGCACATTTCCTTCATGCGCCATGTGATCCCGACAGGTGTGTCCCACATGTCGGTTTCCCTATTTTCTTGGCCAAATTCGAGCGTCAGTGCTCCGCGTTACGCATTAGGCGCAGAACAGGTGGTTTTGTGCCCGAGTTCAAATGTGGTACAGTACCAAGTTGTTACCCTAGCCCCAAATGTGGTGGTTTTGGGTACAGTACCACCCTTTTCCTTTTCAAGTAGTGAAGTTTAACACTTGATTAAGTAGCCGGATGGTATGCTAAATGTAGTTGTCCGACTGTTTGAAGGAATAACTGAGGTGTGCCCACATTTAGTGGTCCAACATACCATGTTCCGGCAGTAGTAACTATACTAGTCCCTGCGTACTCCCTCTGTTTTTATTTACTCCACATTTTAGCTTTGCTCAAAGTCGAACTTTGTAAACTTTGACAAAGTTTATAGATAGAAATAATAACATATACAATAACAAATGAATACTATTAGATTCATTATTGAATATACTTTCACATCATATAGATTTGCTATTGTAAATGTTCATATTTTTTCTATAAATTTGGTCAAATTTTATGAAGTTTGACTTTAGTCAAACCTAATATGTAGAGTAAATAAAAACAGAGGTAGTATCTTACTCCGTGACCAAGACGAAAGGGAAAATGAGACAACTTATTGTTTATTTGAGCCATTCAAGTATAATCATGTGGCATTGCTTATTTCTCATTCCTCTCCAACCCTCTTCTCCAACGATCATGCTGCCCTCCGCTCGAGTCCATCCTCCCACATGCCTCATTTGAACATTCCGCCGAGTATCATTCACATGTGGGCCTAGACCATGCTTGTATTTCCAATGTTGTAATGTGTCTGAAATGCATATAAACAAACGGTACGTTTAAAGTTTCACTTTGCCTCCACTACTTGTCACTTCCCGTCTTATTTTTGACATCCCATTCGGTTCATGCCCCGACACATCTTGACGAGATCTATTGATGTTGAGAGGTCAATTGTGTGTTGTGCATGGAGATAAAGGTTTGGTCTGTTTCTATGATAGAAAT
>NC_057800.1:316815297-316833362 GCF_018294505.1 Triticum aestivum | reverse complement strand
GATCAGAGGGAGTATATTGTACGTTCATAAGAGAGACGAACGATTGTATCCACCCTAGTCCTCTTTCAATCGATCGCCCGACCCCGATATGAAATCGAGAGAGAATGAGTGGGTGCGTGTGTGATACACAAGGCAGATTCAAAATTTTGAAATAGTGATCATAGCATCTGCAAATCATATATAAAGGGTATTCAATGTTCGTTTCTCTTTTGAACGTACAATATACTCCCTCTGATCGTTTCTAGTTTACATATAAGTTTTAATTGTAGTCAAAGTATCTCCCCTTTGATCAAACTTACAGAAAAAAGTTGAAGGAAATATGCCCTAGAGGCAATAATAAAGTTATTATTTATTTCCTTATTTCACGATAAATGTTTATTATTCATACTAAAATTGTATTAACCGGAAACATAATACATGTGTGAATACATAGACAAACAAAGTGTCACTAGTATGCCTCTACTTGACTAGCTCGTTAATCAAAGATGGTTATGTTTCTTAACCATAGACATGTGTTGTCATTTGATTAACGGGATCACATCATTAGGAGAATGATGTGATTGACATGACCCATTCCGTTAGCTTAGCACCCAATCGTTTAGTATGTTGCTATTGCTTTCTTCATGACTTATACATGTTCCTATGACTATGAGATTATGCAACTCCCGTTTGGCGGAGGAACACTTTGTGTGCTACCAAACGTCACAACGTAACTGGGTGATTATAAAGGAGCTCTACAGGTGTCTCTAAAGGTAAATGTTGGGTTGGCGTATTTCGAGATTAGGATTTGTCACTCCGATTGTCGGAGAGGTATCTCTGGGACCTCTCAGTAATGCACATCACATAAGCCTTGCATGCATTGCAACTAATGAGTTAGTTGCGAGATGATGTATTACGAAACAAGTAAAGAGACTTGCCGGTAACAAGATTGAACTAGGTATTGAGATACCAATGATCGAATCTTGGGCAAGTAACACATCGATGATAAAGGGAACAACGTATGTTGTTATGCGGTCTGACCGATAAAGATCTTCATAGAATATGTAGGAGCCAATATGAGCATCCAGGTTCCGCTATTGGTTATTGACTGGAGACGTGTCTTGGTCACGTCTACATTGTTCTCGAACCCGTAGGGTCCGCACGCTTAAGGTTTCGATGACAATTATATTACGAGTTTATGAGTTTTGATGTACCGAAGTTAGTTCGGAGTCCCGAATGTGATCACGGACATAATGAGGAGTGTCAAAATGGTCGAGTCATAAAGATTGATATATTGGACGGCTATATTCGGACACCGGAAGTGTTCCGGGTGATTTCGGAGAAAACCGGAGAGCCGGGGGGTTACCGGAACCCTATCGGGAGAAGTCATGGGCCATATGGGCCTTAGTGGAGAGAGAGAAGGCAGCCAGGGTGGGCCGCGCGCCTCCTCTCCTCTGGTCCGAATTGGACTAGGAGAGGGGGGGTGGCGCCCCCCCTTTCCTTCTCCCTCCCCACTTCCTTCCCCCTCCTAGTAGGAGTCCTACTCCTACTAGGAGGAGGACTCCTCCTTGGCGCGCCATAGGGCCGGACGGCCTCCTCCCCTTGCTACTTTATATAAGGGGGCAGGGGGCACCCCTAGACACAAGTTGATCTACGTGATCATATTCTTAGCCGTGTGCGGTGCCCCCTTCCACCATAATCCTCGATAATATTGTAGCGGTGCTTAGGAGAAGCCCTGCGACGGTAGTACATCAAGATCGTCACCACGCCGTCGTGCTGACGGAACTCTTCCCCGGCACTTTGCTGGATCGGAGTCCGGGGATCGTCATCGAGCTGAACGTGTGCTAAAACTCGGAGGTGCCGTAGTTTCGGTGCTTGATCGGTCGGGTCATGAAGATGTACGACTACATCAACCGCGTTGTCATAACGCTTCCATTGTCGGTCTACAAGGGTACGTAGATCACACTCTCCCATCTCGTTGCTATGCATCACCATGATCTTGCGTGTGCGTAGGAATTTTTTTGAAATTACTACGTTCCCCAACAGTGGCATCCGAGCCTAGGTTTTATGTGTTGATGTTATATGCACGAGTAGAACACAAGTGAGTTGTGGGCAATATAACTCATACTGCTTACCAGCATGTCATACTTTGGTTCGGCGGTATTGTTGGATGAAGCAGCCCGGACCGACATTACGCATACGCTTACGCGAGACTGGTTCTACCGACGTGCTTTGCACACAGGTGGCTGGCGGGTGTTAGTTTCTCCAACTTTAGTTGAACCGAGCGTGGCTACGCCCGGTCCTTGCGAAGGTTAAAACAGCACCAACTTGACAAACTATCGTTGTGGTCTTGATGCGTAGGTAAGATTGGTTCTTGCTAAGCCCGTAGCAGCCACGTAAAACTTACAACAACAAAGTAGAGGACGTCTAACTTGTTTTTGCAGGGCATGTTGTGATGTGATATGGTCAAGACGTGATGAGATATAAGTGGTTGTATGAGATGATCATGTTTTGTTGAAGTTATCGGCAACTGTCAAAAGCCTTATGGTTGTCTCTTTATTGCATAAGATGCAAGCGCCAAATAATTGCTTTACTTTATAACTATGCAATAGCAATAGTTGCAAGAGCAATAATTGGCGAGACGATCGTGTGACGACACATTGATATAGATCAAGATGATGGAGATCATGGTGTCATGCCGGTGACGATTGAGATCATGACAGTACTTTGGAGATGGAGATCAAAGGCGCAAGATGATGATCGCCATATCATGTCACATATTTTGATTGCATATGATGTTTATCTTTTATACATCTTATTTTGCTTAGTTTGATGGTAGCATTTTAAGATGATCTCTCACTAATTATCAAGAAGTGTTCTCCCTGAGTATGCACCGTTGCGAAAGTTCTTCGTGCTGAGACACCACGTGATGATCGGGTGTGATAGGCTCTACGTTCAAATACAACGGGTGCAAAACAGTTGCACACGCAGAATACTCAGGTTATACTTGACGAGCCAAGCATATACAAATATGGCCTCGGAACACGGAGACCGAAAGGTCGAGCATGAATCATATAGTAGATATGATCAACATAGTGATGTTCACCAATGAAACTACTCCATCTCACATGATGATCGGACATGGTTTAGTTGATTTGGATCACGTAATCACTTAGAGGATTAGAGGGATGTCTATCTAAGTGGGAGTTCTTTAGTAATATGATTAATTGAACTTTAAATTTATCATGAACTTAGTCCTGCTAGTATTTTGCATATTATGTTGTAGATCAATAGCTCGTGTTGTTGCTTCCCTGTGTTTATTTTGATATGTTCCTAGAGAAAATTGTGTTGAAAAATATTAGTAGCAATGAAGCGGATTGAATCCGTGATCTGAGGTTTATCCTCATTGCTGCACAGAAGAATTATGTCCTTGATGCACTGCTAGGTGACAGACCTATTGTAGGAGCAGATGCAGACGTTATGAACGTTTGGCTAGCTCAATATGATGACTACTTGATAGTTTAATGCACCATGCTTAACGGCTTAGAATCGGGACTTCAAAGACGTTTTGAACGTCATGGAACATATGAGATGTTCCAGGAGTTGAAGTTAATATTTCAAGAAAAATACCCGAGTTGAGAGATATGAAGTTTCCAACAAGTTCTATAGCAAAAAGAAGGAGGAGAATCGGTCAACTAGTGAGCATGTGCTCAGATTGTCTGGGTACTACAATCGCTTGAATCAAGTGGGAGTTAATCTTCCAGATAAGATAGTGATTGACAGAATTCTCTAGTCACCATCACCAAGTTAGTAGAACTTCGTGATGAACTATAGTATGCAAGGGATAATGAAAACGACTCCCGAGATTTTCATGATGATGAAATCGATGAAGGTAGAAATCAAGAAAGAGCATCAAGTGTTGATGGTTGACAAGATCACTAGTTTCAAGAAAAGGGCAAAGGAAAAAAGGGGAACTTCAAGAAAAATAGCAAGCAAGTTGCTGCTCAAGTGAAGAAGCCCAAGTCTGGTCCTAAGCCTGAGACTAAGTGCTTCTACTGCAAAGGGACTGGTCACTGGAAGCTGAACTACCCCAAGTGATTGGCGGATAAGAAGGATGGCAAAGTGAACATAAGTATATTTGATATACATGTTATTGATGTGTACTTTACTAGTGTTTATAGCAACCCCTCGGTATTTGATACTAGTTCAGTTGCTAAGATTAGTAACTCGAAACGGGAGTTGCAGAATAAACAGAGACTAGTTAAGGGTGAAGTGACGATGTGTGTTGGAAGTGGTTCCAAGATTGATATGATCATCATCGCACACTCCCTATAATTTCGGGATTAGTGTTGAACCTAAATAAGTGTTATTTGGTGTTTGCATTGAGCATGAATATGATTTGATCATGTTTATTGTAATACGATTATTCATTTAAGTAAGAGAATAAATTGTTGTTCTGTTTACATGAATAAAACCTCATATGGTTACACACCCAATGAAAATAGTTCGTTGGATCTCGATCATAGTGATACACATAATCATAATATTGAAACCAAAAGATGCAAAGTTAATAATGATAGTGCAACTTATTTGTGGCACTCCCGTTTAGGTCATATTGGTGTAAAGCGCATGAAGAAACTCCATGCTGATGGTCTTTTGGAATCACTTGATTATGAATCAGTTGATGCTTGCGAACCATGCCTCATGGGCAAGATGACTAAGACTCTGTTCTTCGGAACAATGGAGCGAGCAACAGATTTGTTGGAAATCATACATACTGATGTATGTGGTCCGATGAATATTGAGGCTCGCGACAGGTATCATTACTTTCTGATTTTCGCAGATGATTTGAGAAGATATGAGTATATCTACTTGATGAAACATAAGTCTGAAACATTTGAAAAGTTCAAAGAATTTCAGAGTGAAGTGAAAAATCATAGTAACAAGAAAATAAAGTTTCTACGACCTGATCGTAGAGAAGAGTATTTGAGTTACGAGTTTGGCCTTCAGTTAAAAACAATGTGAAATAGTTTCACTACTCACGGCACCTGGAACACCACAATGTAATGGTGTGTCCGAACGTCATAACCGTACTTTATTAGATATGGTGCGATCTATGATGTCTCTTACCGATCTACCACTATCGTTTTGGGGTTATGCATTAGAGACAGCTGCATTCACATTAAATAGGGCACCATCTAAATCCGTTGAAACGACGCCGTATGAACTATGGTTTGGCAAGAAACCTAAGCTATCGTTTCTTAAAGTTTGAGGTTGCAATGCTTATGTGAAAAAGTTTCAACCTGATAAGCTCAAACCCAAATCGGAGAAGTGCGTCTTCATAGGATACCCAAAAAGAAAATGTTGGGTACACCTTCTATCATAGATCCAAAGGCAAGACATTCGTTACTAAGAATGGATCCTTTCTAGAGAAGGAGTTTCTCTTGAAAGAAGTGAGTGGGAGGAAAGTAGAACTTGATAAGGTAATTGTACCTTCTCCCTTATTGGAAAGTAGTTCATCACAGAAATCTGTTCCTGTGACTACTACACCAATTAGTGAGGAAGCTAATGAGGATGATCATGTAACTTCAGATCAAGTTACTACCGAATCTCGTAGGTAAACCAGAGTGAGATCTGCACCAAAGTGGTACGGTAATCCTGTTCTGGAAGTCATGTTACTAGACCATGACAAACTTGCGAACTATGAGGAAGCGATGATGAGCCCAGATTCCGTGAAATGGTTTGAGGCCATAAAATCTAAGATATGATCCATGTATGAGGACAAAGTATGGACTTTGATGGATTTGCCAGATGATCGGCAAGCCATAGAAAATAAATGGATCTTCAAGAGGAAGACGGACGCTGATAGTAGTGTTACTATCTACAAAGCTAGAATTGTCGCAAAAAGGTTTTCGACAAGTTCAAGATGTTGACTACGATGAGAGTTTCTCACTCGTATCTATGCTTAAGTCTGTCCGAATCATGTTAGCAATTGCCGCATTTTATGAAATCTGGCAAATGGATAAACAAAGCTGCATTCCTTAATGGATTTCTTAAACAAGAGTTGTATATGATGCAACCAGAAGGTTTTGTCAGTCCTAAAAGTGTTAACAAAATATGCAAGCTCCAGCGATCCATCTATGGACTGGTGCAAGCATCTCGGAGTTGGAATATGCGCTTTGATGAGATGATCGAAGTATATAGTTTTATACAGACTTGTGGTGAAGCCTGTATTTACAAGAAAGTGAGTGGGAGCACTACAGCATTTCTGACAAGTATATGTGAATGACATATTATTGATCGGAAATAATGTAGAATTATTCTACAAAGCATAAAGGAGTGTTTGAAAGAAGTTTTTCAAAGAAAGACCTCGACGAAGCTGCTTACATATTAAGCATCAAGATCTATAGAGATAGATCAAGACGCTTGATAAGTTTTTTCAATGAGTACATACCTTGACAAGATTTTGAAGTAGTTCAAAATAGAAAAGTCAAAGAAAGAGTTCTTGCCTATGTTACAAGGTGTGAAATTGAGGAAGACTCAAAGCCCGACCACGGCAGAAGATAGAAAGAGAATGAAAGTCATTCCCTATGCCTCAGCCATAGGTTCTATAAAGTATGTCATGCTATGTACCAGATCTATTGTATACCCTACACTAATGTTGGCAAGGGAGTACAATAGTGATCTAGGAGTAGATCACTGGACAGCGGTCAAAATTATCCTTACTGGAATAAGGATATGTTTCTCGATTATGGAGGTGACAAAAGGTTCGTCGTAAAGGGTTACGTCGATACAAACTTTGACACTGATCCAGATGATTCTAAGTCTCAATCTGGATGCATATTGAAAGTGGGAGCAATTAGCTAGAGTAGCTCCGTGCAGAGCATTGTTGACATAGAAATTTGCAAAATACATACGGATCTGAATATGGCAGACCCGTTGACTAAACTTCTCTCACAGGCAAAACATGATCACACCTTAGTACTCTTTGGGTGTTAATCACATAGACATGTGAACTAGATTATTGACTCTAGTAAACCCTTTGGGTGTTAGTCACATGACGATGTGAACTATGGGTGTTAATCACATGGTGATGTGAATTATTGATGTTAAATCACATGTCGATGTGAACTAGATTATTGACTCTAGTGCAAGTGGGAGACTGAAGGAAATATGCCCTAGAGGCAATAATAAAGTTATTATTTATTTCCTTATTTCATGATAAATGTTTATTATTCATGCTAAAATTGTATTAACCGGAAACATAATACATGTGTGAATACATAGACAAACAAAGTGTCACTAGTATGCCTCTACTTGACTAGCTCGTTAATCAAAGATGATTATGTTTCCTAACCATAGACATGTGTTGTCATTTGATTAACAGGATCACATCATTAGGAGAATGAGGTGATTGACATGACCCATTCCATTAGCTTAGCACCCGATCGTTTAGTATGTTGCTATTGCTTTCTTCATGACTTATACATGTTCCTATGACTATGAGATTATGCAACTCCCGTTTGGCGGAGGAACACTTTGTGTGCTACCAAACGTCACAACGTAACTGGGTGATTATAAAGGAGCTCTACAGGTGTCTCCAAAGGTAAATGTTGGGTTGGCATATTTCGAGATTAGGATTTGTCACTCTGATTGTCGGAGAGGTATCTCTGGGCCCTCTCGGTAATGCACATCACATAAGCCTTGCAAGCATTGCAACTAATGAGTTAGTTGCGAGATGATGTATTACGAAACGAGTAAAGAGACTTGCCGGTAACAAGATTGAACTAGGTATTGAGATACCAACGATCGAATCTCGGGCAAGTAACATACTGATGACAAAGGGAACAACGTATGTTGTTATGCGGTCTGACCGATAAAGATCTTCGTAGAATATATAGGAGGTAATATGAGCATCCAGGTTCCGCTATTGGTTATTGACCGGAGACGTGTCTCGGTCATGTCTACATTGTTCTCAAACCCGTATGGTCCGCACGCTTAAGGTTTCGATGACAATTATATTATGAGTTTATGAGTTTTGATGTACCGAAGTTAGTTCGGAGTCCCAGATGTGATCACGGACATAACAAGGAGTCTCGAAATGGTCGAGACATAAAGATTGATATATTGGTCGGCTATATTCGGACACCGGAAGTGTTCCTGGTGATTTCGGAGAAAACCGGAGAGCCGGAGGGTTACCGGAACCCTACCGGGAGAAGTAATGGGCCATATGGGCCTTAGTGGAGAGAGAGAAGGGCAGCCAGGGTGGGCCGCGCGCCTCCTCGCCCCTGGTCCGAATTGGACTAGGAGAGGGGGGGCGGCGCCCCCCCTTTCCTTCTCCCTCCCCACTTCCTTTCCCCTCCTAGTAGGAGTCCTACTCCTACTAGGAGGAGGACTCCTCCTTGGCAGGCCATAGGGCCGGCCGGCCTCCTCCCCTTGCTCCTTTATATACGAGGGCAGGGGGCACCCCTAGACACAAGTTGATCTACGTGATCGTATTCTTAGCCGTGTGCGGTGCCCCCTTCCACCATAATCCTCGATAATATTGTAGCGGTGCTTAGGCGAAGCGCTGCGACGGTAGTACATCAAGATCGTCACCACGCCGTCGTGCTGACGGAACTCTTCCCCGACACTTTGCTGGATCAGAGTCCGGGGATCGTCATCGAGCTGAACGTGTGCTAAAACTCGGAGGTGTCGTAGTTTCGGTGCTTGATCGGTCGGGCCGTGAAGACGTACGACTACATCAACCGCGTTGTCATAACGCTTCCGTTGTCGGTCTACAAGGGTACGTAGATCACACTCTCCCATCTCGTTGCTATGCATCACCATGATCTTGCGTGTGCGTAGGAATTTTTTTGAAATTACTACGTTCCCCAACAAAAGTAATCCTAGATTTGTATTCAAAGAGAGATGCTTTCCAATTTGTTTTCAACCACGTGATTGTTCTTGTTCTCGCGCATGCTCTTCCTACTAGGATTTCTCCATGTATAGCCAGTCCAATAGTAACTTTTTTAAGCTCCCTGTCCAATAGAACTAGTGGAGTACTGACAACATCTCTAGTAGAGTATGTAGTGCTCATAGTACTCCCTCCTTCCATTATATAGGTCCTAAGAGCAAGTCTAATAAGGCCTAGTCAGCAGGCTATAAGACTTGCCATGTCACTAAAATCCTACTTGGAGGATTAAGAAGAGAGGATAGAGAGTGAAGCAGGCTCTTATTCTAGAGCCCGACTACAACATATAGATCAAGAAGAAATAGTATGCATGTAACTCTCTTCCAATCATATACCTTGCTCATGCAAATATTAAATGCTTAGAGCCAACCTAATAGAAATTCTAAGAGCCAACCTAGAGTATTACTTAAGCATGCAAAGATTAAATGCTTATATGAGTATTTTTCATGATGGCTCTAAGTGAGGTGGCATCTCTTTATAGCCAACACCCGGCTACATTATTAACCATGCTCTATTGCGTTTTTCAAAACCGCCTTTGACTATTGACAAGATTAATAATACATGAGATGTATAATGTGAAAATCATATCATTGGAAGGTCCTTTCACATAGGAATTTGACCGTATGCTTTGTGTAAGTTGCATGTCATATATTATTGCTCTAATATTGGGTCAAAGTTAGCCTCAAAAAACGCACTAGGCCCTGCATAGATGGAAGGAGGGAGTAGTAGTGGAAGTGGATCCGCTGACGTAGGTATCTCTGCCTTACCCTCCCTTTCAGTCAATTACTGGCGGGCCCCATGCTTGCTAGGCTCCGCATGTCAGTTACTCAATGGGTTCGGCCACGTCACGGGATCCTCATCCGTAGTATAATCCCTCTATTTTTATTTACTCCCCACAAAACGGAGGGAGTAGTAGTATAAATGACGTGGGCGTGGGAGGGGGAGGGATGTCGGTTTGCTCTCAACTGCGGTCCCATAAGCGAGCGAAAATGCAAGACGAAGCGCATTCCATTCGGTGAGCAACATGGAGGGTCCAGCGTGCCTGGGTGCAACGCAACCGCAACAAGAGCGATGTACTGTGAAAACCTATTGATCGGTCATCACCGGAACCACTATTCACACCAGAACCTTCGCTGCTCGGCCTACACTAGCCACTGCCCCAAAACCACACCTCCTCTCCAGCGCATTCTCCCACCTTTTGACCCCCTAGCCCGCATGAAGCGCCCCCTATTTCGCCGGAAAGCCATGGTGCGCCACAAGATCACATACTACAAGATGCTAACGCCGAAGCACCGCGCAAAAATTGCGACGGCGGTCGGTGCCACAAACCTCCGTTCCCAAGCTCACTTTGCGGTGGGTCAATCCCCGAGTTCTATGGAGCCAAGAAATAAGGAGGAGGAAGCCGATCCAATGTTCATGGCGGAGGTCGTGGCGCAGAAGGCCCCCGATGCATATGAGATGATGGACGTCAACTACGTGCTAGCGCTCGAGTCTCCCATGGTGCAGGCAGACCAGCGGTTCAACATGGCAATACTAAAGGAGGACCATGAGGCAGAGGCTCAACTCGACGCGAAGTGCGCGCATGCCGCTGCCATCGAGGCCCTCCTGCAGGCGGAACCAGATATCGTGGATTTTAATAGGTTGGCGGAGGCTCAACTTGACGCGGAGCGCGTGGATGCCGCTGCCATCGAGGCCCTACTGCAAGCAAAACCAGACGTCCCAAACTCGATTCAGGCGGCGGAGGCTCAACTTGACGTGGAGTGTGCGGATGCCACTGCCATCGAGGACCTCCTGCAAGCGGAACCGGAGATCCTAGACTTGAACCGGCCAGCGGAGGCTCAACTTGACGCGGAGCATGCGGATGCCGTTGCCATCGAGGCCCTTATGCAGGCGGAACTGGACATCCTGGACTTGAACCAGGAGGTGATCTCGTCCGTGCAGAGTGCCCGCACGCTCTGCACGACCGAGTAGCTGGAGACCGGGGACAACCATGGTGCGGAGACACACGTCGGCAACTACGGCTAGTTCACTCCGGTACGCAAAGACAACGAGGTTATCTCGTTCCACGAACAGTGATAGTTATTCTTTATGTTGTTGTTTTTAGGGATCTTTTGTGCAAGTCGCCTGACTTTCATCATTTGGGTCAGTCGACCATTTCAGGCGGTTGGATGAATATCCTACGTCTCCTAACCTTTCTTCCTCACCTCTTCTTCTTCCCCAACAGACCACCGCACGGGCCGTATGGATCTTCCCCAACATGTGGTTGGATGAACATACCGTAGGAACGAAAATTATGTCTTAGCTGTAGGATGGCTGCGTTTGGTTTGACCACATGCGGTAGCACATATTAGTGATGGTGTGTTCCCTTGGTTGGGTTTGTGGCGTGCAGGAGCGACTGTGTGAGGGTGCGGTGCGACCGCGGCATTGAGGAGCGACTGTCTGAGGGTGTGGTGCGACCGCGACAGCCGTGCGAAAGTGTACCTCCTTTTCATTTTGAAAACTTTAGGAAATCTTGGCAAAAATGTGTGGCAAAGTATGGCAATGCAAGGCCTAGACCCAAACAAGAAACAAGTACGTACATAGGAGTACTAGTATTAAAAAAAGAAAGAAGGGGTTTTCCTTCGTGGGATTAATCGATACAAGTCCTCATTTGACGTGTCAATTAATGCAAATTTTTCCCCAAAGCCCAAAGAGCTAACTATCTCACTCCTCATCGCTTGATTAATGGAGCGCCATGCAAACCAACCTTCTCACTTCCACATGCATTCAAGGGTATATTAATGTCCTTGGTTGCTAGTACGAGGCAAACCCCATCAATTTTGCCTCGATTAGTGTTAGTGGCCTTATGAAAATTGTAATTTTGATATATTCGCCTTGTATACAAAGAAATGGAAGTAGTAACTATTTGACTTCCTTCCCTATTGCGGTTACATCGATGATATCTCGAACGTTATGGTTTGGCGAAGTGTGTTCGACGGAGAACACCATTGAGGGAGACCATGGTAAGTCATTTGCATGTGTCGCCTGCAAGCCAAGACAACCGTCTTGTTTGCATCTAGGAAGTCTTTTGAACCAAAGGATGCATAAATGTACTAGTACACAATAGTATCATCCGTCCATCTTAGTGCAGTGAGGTGGTTTTTTTGAAGAAGATGATGGAGAAGCGGAGTCAGCGAACAGTGAAATGATGGTTGCTTCGTCCGTGCTTTGTGATTTGATGCATCACTGCTTCATGATTTGTGATAGAAGGGACAGGGGAGTAGACTCTATGCTCTATACCGTACATGCGTCCAAGCACGGGAGAAAGAGGAGAGATGTTGCATTTTTCTATTCCTTCAATCAATAAACCAGGGAGCTTCGGTTCCATCTTTTTGTCTTTGGCAGCTGATAGAGGCAAAGGTGTCACTACAAACAAAAGACACATACGTGACATTTTGGGCCGAACAATTTTTTTTCTGTCATGCTTATGACACTTCTATGACGATAATTGTGACAAACCCGGTATCATCATAGATGTGGTTGGCTCCTACTTCTAAGAAAAAAATCATGATAGAAAATGGGCTTTTCGTCCTGGGCGGGCCGGAGACGCAGCTGCATGAGATTCTTTGGGCCGTCCATGATGGAGAAAACCATGGTAGAAGCGAGGGCGAGGAAATATCGGGGGAGTTCCCGGTTACAGTGGGTGGTCGGGGGTCGAGCGATGCATGCTTCTCTCGTACGTACGTGTGTATGTGTGAGGCGTTGCTCTCTAACTGAACCCGAGTGAGGCGTTGTGCTCTAACTGAACCAGAGCGATCGATCGATCCCTTGCTGTTAACTGAACCCGAGTGATGCCATCACTACTGCTACTAACTGAAGCCGATTGATGCTGCCTCTTGATGAACAGTGAGCGTTGTTGGGGGGTTTGCATGAACAGTTCCCGGTGGGGGGTTGGATGAACAGGACCTCGTGGTAGTAGAGGCCGTTGCCACTGGTTAAACAGTACACTGATCGATCAAGCCGGTGGATGAAGAGGACCCCGTGGAGGGCTGGTGGAACAGTAGCCGGTGGAGGGCTGGTTGAATAGTAGCCGGTGGAGGGTTGGATGAACAGTAGCCCATGGAGGGGTGGTTGAACAGGACCCCTTGGAGAGGGCTGGTCGAACAGTAGCCTATGGAGGTTGGATGAACAGGAGTCCATGGATGAACAGTCGCAGGTGCAGGCTGGAGGAGGTCGACGGTGGATGGTGGAGATGAACAGTATCTCGTGGAGTCCCGTTTTGCGGTACGGCACACCCCTCCTAATCAACAGGACCCCCATTTCGACCGTAGTGCTCCAGCACAAGTCTGTTTCCTCTGTTTTGCGGTACGCCACACCCCTCCCGATCAATAGGACCTTATTTCGACTGTAGGAGGTCCGTTTCCTCCGTTTTGCGGTACGCCAAACCCCTCCCAGTGAACAGGATCCTATTTCGACCGTGGCCGATCGAACACAAGGATGGTTCCTCCATTCTGCGGTACGCCAGGCCTCGTTTCCATCGGTTGTTCCTTCCAAGCCGGTTGGCTCCCGATGAACAGCACGCGTTCCGTTCCCTCCCATGAAAACGACGCATTCCGTTTCCTCCCAATGAACATGATGACGACGCAGTTTCTCCGTTCTGACCCATCCATGTACACGAGCCCTTGCCGTACGTATGCGTGAGTAGGCGTTTGAGGCCCCACCCGTATTTACGTGTGTGGCCGTATTTACTTTCTTGCACCCTGGCCGCTATACATACACGTACATGCTACGTGCGCGCCTCTACTACGACACGTGCGTGCCTCTACTACGACACATGCCCTTCCTTACATGGCCACGGTTCATCGCTGCAGCCTGCAGACAGGCCGATTGTATGGACGTACACGTTCGCGACCAGAATGATAACTCTACATATGCTTCGACTGAGTGGATCCCGACTGTCAAGAACTTCCTTGCATGCGAAGATGTAGCTGGAGGGTGCCAGCTGTCATGGGGGAAATGTTTTTTTCATAAAATACGGTGGCCCGTCAAGTGGGTCCCTACTGTCAGGTGGAGGAATCATTATTTTCCACGTAATAAGGAGGCACTTCCTTGCTGCGGCCGTTGACCCAGCTGTCAGCCTCTCCACATACAGTACACTTTCGATGGAAGTCGTTCGTTGACCACGCCGCGCCGAGAGCACCAAGGCGGTGGATGAAGTCGAGGCCTAAGAAGGGAACGACACAGAGCAGGGGAAGACGCGACAGTGAATGCCCATGGGGAGAGGAGTACAATGGTTCACTGGTTCGGCTGTGGTGTGAGGCTGCCGTCGCCGCAGAGCCTGGCCAGCGGTGGGAGTAGTAGGGGGATGTGAGGCCTCCACAGCAACACAGCCGACCACGGGAAGCAGGAGCAGGCGGCATGACCGGTGCTGCTTTTGGCGGCTGGAGCAAGAAGGCCAGAGGTTGAAGCAGCACGACGGCCGGTGGATGGACATCGTACGGTCATTGCAGCTAGAATCGTTTATATTGACTAAGTTGACAAAGACCTTGGTACGCATCAATATAGTAGGCCCACATGTCAGCCTCCAAAACGGTGCGCCCAGATGTCAGGGGGAGGAATCATTTTTGGGCGGGTCACGCTAGAATATCCGAGATTGAAGAAGACAACTTCCATCGGGGCACACCTAGACCCAACGGTTGACGCCGCACTATGAGCATTCCTGCGCGAGAACTAGGAAATATTTGCCTGGCACCCTTCTTATATGCCAGGATCCCACGAAGGTTGGCCGAACACAACCTCAATATATTGAAGGGATATAAGCCGGTCAAGAAAACACTGCGGCGCTTTCTCGAACCCAAACGACAAGCTATGGGGGAGAATCTTGCCAAGTTAATCGAGGCCGAATTCATCAGAGAAATAAAACACCCGGACTGGCTAGCAAACCTGGTGATGGTGCCAAAGAAGGATAAATCCTGGCGCCTGTGCGTCGATTTCAAAGACCTCAACAAGGCCTGCCCTAAGGATCCCTTCCCCCTCCCCCGCATCGATCAGATTATTGATGCTACTGCAGGACATGACTCATTGTGTTTCCTCGACACATACTCCGGATACCATCAAATCAAAATGAAGGAGTCCGATCGAGCCGCAACGACATTCATTACACCATACGTGCCTTTCTGCTTCCACACTATGCCCTTCGGGCTTAAGAACGCCGGCGCCACCTACCAATGCACGACTCAAACATGCATGGAGAAAGAAATCGGCAAGACAGTTGACGCATATGTGGATAACGTCGTCATCAAGACTAGGCACGTCGAGTCATTAATAGACGACCTGCACCTCACATTCGACAACCTCCGCACATATGACACCAAGCTCAATCCGGAAAAGTGTGTTTTCCGCATTCCCACTGGAAAATTGCTAGGCTTCATCATTTCCAATAGAGGAATTGAGGCAAATCCAGCCAAAATCCAAGCTTTGTCACAATTGGCTACACCAACAAACCTTAAACAGGTCCAAAAACTAGCCAGATGTGTGGCATCTTCAAGCCGCTTTATCTCCAGACTAGGAGAAAAAGCATTGCCACTTTATCGCCTTCTCCGACGCACTGACCATTTCGAGTGGACGGATGCGGCAACGGCCAGACTGGAAGAAATAAAGGCTCTTTTAGCAAGCAACCCAATCCTGGCCGCGCCGAAATTCGGTGAACCGATGTTATTATACATCTCTGCAACACACCAGGTGGTGAGCGCGGTGCTCGTTGTTGAGCGAGAGGAGGATATACACAAATTCCCACTTCAGAAACCGGTATAGTACGTATCCACTGTCCTCACACCATGCAAATTCTGGTACCCACATTACCAAAAGATAGCATACACGGTCTTCATTGCATCTCGGAAGCTATGACACTACTTCCAAGAGTGCCCAATCACGGTGGCTTCCAAAGAACCACTCAATGACATAATAAACAACTACGATGCTACGGGTTGGATTGCCAAGTGGGCCATTGAGCTCCTGCCATTCGATATAACATACAAACCGCGCCGAGCCATTAAATCCCAAGTATTGGCCGACTTCGTCGCCGAATGGACAGAGGCCGAACTCCCTAAAGAGTACGGTACATATTCCAAATGGGTCATGCACTTCGATGGCTCTAAAATGCTGGATGGCTTAGGAGCGGGCGTCATCTTAACATCCCCCGCTGGAGACACAGTCCGGTACGTACTCCAAATATTATATACAGACTCCAACAATGCAGCCGAATACATGGCCTTATTGTACGGTCTTCGGATGGCTGCCTCCATGGGCATACAACGCCTGGAGGTGCGTGGGGATTCAAATCTCGCAATATCCCAAATAAATGGAGACTTCAACACCAAAGATCCGAAGATGGTGGCCTATCATAACACCATACTTAAAATATCAACCCGGTTCGAGGGACTCGAGTTTCATCATGTGGCTCGAGAAAGTAATGAAGAGGCGGATGTCCTTGCTCGCATGGGCGCCAAGTGTGACTCCGTCCCGCCTAACATCTTTCTAGAAAGGCTCTTCAAGCCATCTGTGGTGTTGTAGGGTGAGAGAAACAACACCAGTCCGGATCTGATTATACCCCCAGATTCCGAACACGATACCGATATCATCAGGGGCTCAGCCACCAAAGTAACAGCATCGGCCCATATAATAATGGCAGTAATTGCCCCATAGACCGAACCATTCTTGGCCTACCTTAATAGGTGAGAGATCCCTGAGGATCAAAGCAAGGCTCACTGCATTGTCCGACACTCTAAAGCCTACAAGGTCCATGATGGAGAGCTCTACAAGAAAAGCGCTACCGGAGTCCTTCAAAGATGTATCTACGAAGAAGAGGAACAACAGCTCATGGCCGAAATCCATGCTGGTCTCAGTGGTCACCACGCCACGGCTCGGGCCCTCGTAAGTAAAGCCTTCCATACATGTTTCTTTTGGCCGACGGCCTGAGCAGATGCATAGGACCTTGTCCAATGTTGTGTCGGATGCCAGCTGTTCGCTAATCAAAGCCATATGCCGCCTACCTCCCTACAAACAATCCGCATCACTTGGCCTTTCACAGTCTGGGGGCTTGATATGGTCGGACCCCTTAAAGGAGGACGCCATAAGAAAAAATATCTGCTGGTCATGGTAGATAAATTCACCAAGTGGATAGAGGACATACCAGTTAAAACGGCTAAAGTCGGACCAGTGATAGACTTTATATCTGTTGTAGTGCACTGTTATGGTGTCCCACACATCATCATTGCCAACAACGGCTCCAATTTCACAGCCGATGAAGTGAAAACCTGGTGTGCTAATGTAACACCCCGGATGTAATTTACCTTATATGTATCACAACTCTTGCTGTTTCCGGCCTAAGTTATTTTATTTTCCTCGGGTTCGGGTTTTTGTCTCCGTGTGTTGTTTCCTTTGTCATGCATCTCATATCATGTCATCATGTGCATTGCATTTGCATATGTGTTCGTCTCATGCATCCGAGCATTTTCCCCGTTGTCCGTTTTGCATTCCGGCGCTCCTACCTCCTCCGGTGGTCATTTCTACCTCCTTTCGTGTGTGGTGGTTAAACATTTCCCGATTGGACCGAGACATGCCAAGCGACCTTGGTTTATTACCGGTAGACCGCCTGCCAAGTTTCGTGCTATTTGGACTTCGTTTGATACTCCAACGGTTAACCGAGGGACCGAGAAGGCCTCGTTTGTGTTGCAGCCCAACACCCTTCCAACTTGGCCCAAAACCCACCAAAACCCTCTCCATCATCTAGAGCGTTCGATCATGATCGTGTGGCCGAAAACTGTGCTCAATTTGGAGCCTCCTAGCTCCTCCTACCTATAAAAAGGTCTCTCCCCAAAAATTCCCGGATCCCCTCCTTCCTAACCCTAAGCCCTTTTCCCCGCAGCGCGCCGGACATGTCCGTTCTCGCGCCGGACGCCACCCCGCGCCACTGAGGGCTCGCCAGGTGTCCCGCCAGGGCACCTGCCGCGCCGGCCTGCCCGGCCTAGGGAGGGCCCCGAGAGCCCGCGCCTGCCGCCGCCCGCGTACACCGCCACGCCGCCGCTCGACCTCGCCGCCAGCGAGCTCCCTGCGGCGAGCCTCCTCACCAACCGCGCCGCCCCGCTGACGCCAT
>NC_057800.1:316763966-316814858 GCF_018294505.1 Triticum aestivum | reverse complement strand
CGCCGTGCTCCACGCCGGCCAACTCCACCGCCGGCACAACCTCGTCGCCGGCGACGCCATCTTCCTCCGGCGACCTTGGCAACTCCGGGCACCACGTTCTACTTCCCCGGTGAACCTCGGCGGCCGTGCAGCTACAGTGCGCTCGGATCTGGATCTCAGATCTAAAACCTTAGTGGTTGACTTCTCCCCGAACCCTAATCTTTTTGCAAACTTTGGCATGTTGTAACTCTGCATCTGTAGCTCCGATTTGCGCGTGTAGCATATCAAAATGTTCGTCTCAAAGGGTACATCATTTCTTCTCATTGCATCATTTTCATTGGAGCTCATCTTGGTGCCCGAAATGGTGTTGGATGAGGGCTATGTGATAAATGTGTCAGATCTGCTGCATCAAATAGCTATTTGTCATTTTTGCCATGTTTAATGTGTGCATGCTATGCTCCTGAGCTCTACATGAGTTTTGTTTTATGCCATGCCATCTTTACAGAGGTTCTTACCATGTATTTTTGTGATATGTGTGGTGACTAGCACAAGCTTGAAAAGTAGTGCAATTGGTAATGCTGATTTCAGGGACTTAGAATTTCACTGTCCTTTTTCTGATTTTGTCGGTATGCCATATGTTCATGTTGTTTCCTAGTGATCTGTGCCTCTTTTGAGGATGATCAGTAAGGATGATTTGTGAACATTGTGGTGCTCTATCCATCCATGTCTTTGTTTGCATTTATGGAGCAACCTAGCTTGAGTCAATCGAGCTCTACTTTTGCTATTTCGTGAATCCTGGCAGATTGTTGACTTGTTAGCGATTTTGCCGAGTATGTTGCTATTGATTCGTGCATGCTATGTTGTTGTTCTTGCCATGTCTAGCTTCTATGCCATGTATTCTTGATGGGTGTATGCTTAGTTTGTCATTCCATGCTCTGTAGTGAGTGCATCGAGCTCTTGAACATGCCTATTCATTAACTGATTTGCATGCTTCAGTTTTTCACAGTCTGAGATCTGTTTATGTTTTTGCCATGTTCACATGCTTGCAATTGTATTTTCTGACCCCTTTTGGCTCAAGGTCACTAAGGGACTTTTGTTAAGTGCTTTGAGTAGCTTCATTTAATGCCTTACTTCGCCATGTTAAGTTCATGTAGCATGTAGTTTTCATGCTCTAAAGTGTGCTTCCTAATGTTAAATTCCAGACTTGTGTTAATTTCACTAAGTCTGAGACCTGTTACCCTTTGCATTTTTGCCATGCTTGTTTGAACCTGTTAATGGATGAATTAGCCGTAGCTCAGTATTCATTGTTTGTCAAGCATCATGAGTGGATCCCTGGCATGTATTTTGTTGTCATGTTTGAGTGTCGTAGCATATTTATATTGATGCATTTAAATGTCTACTTGCTGATTATCGCAGAATGGTGCCATATTTGTTTTGCTTGCCATTTCCAAACCGTGCATCTGATTCCGGTGATCTTATATCGATTTCAACCAAAATCGACTCACCTTTCCAGTGGCACTCTTGGATTTCCAAGTTGAGGCCAGGTTCAATCATTCCTTGTCAAATCTTGCATATGCATCACATACCGCATCCCGCATAGCATACCATGTTTGCATCATGTTGTTTGAGCATTGCACGTGGTTGATTGTGTTCCTTTTGCTTGTTTGTCTTGTTTGGGTAGAGCCGGGAGACGAGTTCACGAACGAGGATCCCGTTGAGTTTGCTTACGAGGATCAAGTCAACTCTGACAACTTTGCAGGCAAGATGATCATACCCTCGAAATCACTTCTATCTTTGCTTGCTAGAAGCTCGCTCTTTTGCTATGCCTATGCTACGATGCCTACCACTTGCTTATCATGCCTCCCAAATTTCCATGTCAAACCTCTAACCCACCATGTCCTAGCGAACCGTTGATTGGCTATGTTACCGCTTTGCTCAGCCCCTCTTATAGCGTTGCTAGTTGCAGGTGAAGATTGGAGATCATTCCTTGTTGGAACATTGTTTATTGTTGGGATATCACTATATTATCTTGTTATCTTAATGTACCTATATACTTGGTAAAGGGTGGAAGGCTCGGCCTTTTGCGTAGTGTTTTGTTCCACTCTTGCCGCCCTAGTTTCCGTCATATCGGTGTTATGTTCCCAGATTTTGTGTTCCTTACGCGGTTGGGTTATAATGGGAAACCGTTGATAGTTCGCCTTGAATAAAATTCCTCCAGCAATGCCCAACCTTGGTTTTACCATTTGCCACCTAGCCTCTTTTTCCCTGGGGTTTCCGGAGCCCGAGGGTCATCTTTATATAAACCCCCCCCCCCGGGCCGGTGCTCCTCTGAGTGTTGGTCCACCTCGTCAGCCGCCGATGGCCACCATGGGCAACTCTGGGCTGGCCTACCAGAAGTTTGGACAATATGAGTGTGCCCTGAGAATGAGATATGTGCAGCTCCTATCGGGATTTGTGGGCACATTCGGGCTGTGTTGCTGGACTTGTTTTACCATTGTCAAGGATGTCTTGTAACCGGGATTCCGAGCCTGATCGGGTCTTCCCGCTAGAAGGAATATCCTTCATTGACCATGAGAGCTTGTGATGGGCTAAGTTGGGACTCCCTGCAGGGATTTGAACTTTCGAAAGCCGTGCCGGCGGTTATGGGCAGATGGGAATTTGTTAATGTCCGGTTGTAGATAACATGAAACTTAACTTAATTAAAATGAATCAACTGCGTGTGTAACCGTGATGGTCTCTTCTCGGCGTAGTCCGGGAAGTGAACACAGTGTTGGAGTAATGTTTGACGTAGGTTGTTCTAGGATCACTTCTTGATCATAGTTTGTTCGACCGTGCTCTTGCCTTCTCTTCTCGCTCTCTTTTGCGAACAGGATAGCCACCATATATGCTAGTCGCGTGCTGCAGCTCCACGTATTACCTTGCCTTACCTATAAGCTTAAATAGTCTTGATCGCGAGGGTGCGAGATTGCTGAGTCCCCGTGACTCACAGATTACTTCCAAACCAGATGCAGGGACTGATGATACCGTTCTAGACGATGCGCTTGAGCTCAAGTGGGAGTTCGATGAAGACACTCATCGTTACTATGTGTCTTTCCCAGATGATCAGTAGTGGTGCCCAGTTGGGGCGATCGGGGACCGTGTCGCATGTGGGGGTTGATCTTTTATTTTGGTACCGTAGTCGGACCATGAGTGTATTGGATGATTGTAATGTTATTCGTGTATTTGTGTGACGTGGCGAGTGTAAGCCAACTATGTATTCTTTCCCCTTTTATATATTTACATGGGTTGTTGTGAAGATTACCTTACTTGTGAGATTGCTTTCAATGCGGTTATGCCTCTAAGTCGTGCTTCGACACGTAGGAGATATAGCCGCATCGAGGGCGTTACAGCTAACCTAGGCATTAAGCTCGATCACGCCTCCGTCTATCACATGCAAACAAATGGTCAAATCAAATGAGCTAATGGTCTTATCATGAGCGGCATTACGCCTAGACTAGTGCGGTCTTTGAAAGAATCAGACAAGCACTAGGTTGAGGAGCTCGACCCCGTACTCTGGGGGCAGCGGACCACGCCCAATCGCACTACCGGATACACACCATTCTTCATGGTGTACGGCACAGAGGCCGTTTTGCCCTGCGACATCATTCATGACTCACCTCGAGTGTGCATGTATGAAGAGAGAGAGGCCCAGCTTGATCGGCATGACAGTCTAGATGCACTGGAGGAGGAGCGTGAGGGAGTCCTGGACTAAGGGGTCCTCGGGCGTCCGGCCTGTTATCCATGGGCCGGACTGATGGGCTGTGAAGACATGAAGGCCGAACACTGCACCATGTCCGGATTGGACTCTACTTGGCATGGAAGGCAAGCTTGGTGACCGAAGATTCCTTCTTATGTAAGCGACTCCATGTAAACCCTAGATCCCCTTGGTGTCTATATAAACGGAAGGGGTAGTCCGAAAAGGACACCACATATACTCATTACCATACCCACATAGGCTAGACTTCTAGGGTTTAGCCATTACGATCTCGTGGTAGATCCACTCTTGTAACACTCATATACACCAATATCAATCAAGCAGGACGTTGGGTTTTACCTCCATATATAGGGCCCGAACCTGGGTAAACATTGTGTCCCCTGTCTCCTGTTACCATCGATCCTAGACACACAGTTCGGGACCCCCTATCCAAGATCCACCAGTTTTGACACCAACAGAGCGCGATGTTGCAAAAGCCCATTCTGCATACTATCAACAACAGGCTCGCAGATACCAAAGCAGAGAAGTGCGGGCCAAGACTTATAATGTTGGTGAGCTCGTCCTGTGCTTGCCAGAAAGGAAAAAGGACAAACTCAAGACGAACTGGGAGGGTCCCTTCATCATCGATTAAGTTCTCACGGGAGGAGCGTACCACCTACGTGATGCATCGGACAGTCGCTTAGAGCCGAACCCGTGGAATGCTATGAGACTCCAAATATTCTACGTCTAGAGCCATACTCTTTGTTCGTCTTCTTCTCCCTTTGTTTCCATTTTCTCTCTCTTTCAATTTTTTCTCTAGCTCTATAGCTCTTGTGCGGCTAAACCGCACACCTATGACATACACATCCTTAAATGTATAGGCTCATAATACCTGGGGGCTTCTTTTACAGAAGCTTATTATTATCTTCCAAGCATCAAGCTCACCACATATGTGTCCTTTCCTCATATGTACCTTTTCTTCACCATTATATGCACCATTATGACTTATGTTTTTGCCAAGCTGGGTTGCCTGGCTCATGTGCTTATGCCCCACGTTCCCGTTTGTCCGGCTAGGGCATAAAGGGAGCACCTCTGCGATTGTTACAGCCGGGTCATCTGGACTTGTACCTCAGACTGGGTGAAGTCGAAAGCTAGTGTTCTTAAGGGAATATTCGGTCGGCGGACTAAAGATGTTATATCCTAATTACACTGTGAACCCCCAGATGTTACGTATACTGCAATTCTTCAATCATAGTTCGGGCATGCATACTAACGCATGTTCACCCAGGGAAAGGAACCCTTAACGGAACTATTCTCCCTGGAAGATGTTTCTTAAAATCAACAAGTAATATAACATAGCTAGCCGGATACAACTTGTCTGCTCAAGCAACTATGACCCCTACGCCTCGTTTCCATGCATACCCCGATCTATATTGCCCCTCCGTTATTCGGAAACACTCCGCACCTTCGGGTCGGGAGGCCGAAGCGAAAAGTTGTGCCATGATAATCGTTTTACAATCTGGCTAGGGACAAATTCGTCAGTTGATGTATATAGTCACTTGGACTGAAAAACTTTTTCCTCTATGCCGTCTAACAGGCTGTCTAGCTTACAATCCTGTTGGGAAAACTTGGCGGCTATCTTTACTTGGTCATATACCTAACTAACTGGAATTTCTTGTCCATCTCACCCCCGAGGTCCGACCCGGGCCATGTGATTCGGATCAAACTTGGTCTACCATGTTTTTACCATGGCCCAGGCCTCTCGCGCACCTTCTCGGCAGGCCGATATCTTCCATAATAGAAAGCGCTGCCGAGCTCCTTGGAATAGCTTCACAAGCTCCTCCATACTTCCCGGAGGAGAGGTGGATGGCCACAAAAGCTTGGTAACACTCCAGATTGATTGACATGCCCGCTCGTGCACTTGGGACAGCTCTTGCAGCAGATCGCCATGAGATCCGGACATTTCCTCTTCGGGACGGCTAGTCAGCATAACTGCATACATAAATCTGTCAGCTCATTTTTTCGCCAAAGTACACGGAGGTAAGTTCAAAAGCATACTGAATATGCCGCCTCGTAGCCTCCTATTTTCCTTTACGGTGTCAGCTAGCTGGGCTCGTACATCTTTCAGATCTTCGCCCAGTAGGGTGTTGGAATCCTGCAGCTTGTTCTTATCATCCCTGACTCGTGTCAACACACATTCGCCTGCGGCCAGTCGCCTTTCGGCCTCTTGTTTACACACCTGCGCGACTTTCAGTTCCTCTTTCAGTTGATTTGTTAATCCTGTCATCGGAAATGCAACAGTATTCACATTACTTGTACATGATTATACTTTTCCCGGATGGAGGGGAACATTACCAGTCAGCGCCTCCTTGGATTTCTCCTGTTCGGCAGTAACAACAGCTAGCTGAGTCCAGCACTTTTCCAGCTCATGAGAAAGCATGTTGTTCTTCGCTATGAGTACCTGATTACACAATGATCCTTAAATCAATTGTTTCAACTAGGGATGAAAATGGAGTGTGTAAGTGCATCTAGTGCCACCCCTAGTTGGTTTTGGAGTATTGACGACAAACCTAGTTGAGGGACTAATGTGTTTGTGAGAACTGCAGGATAACACAGGTAGAAGTCCCTCATTGATTCGGTTTTACTATCAGAGATGACCCCTAAAAATGTATGAAGACATTGAAGTCAAAGGTGGTATATGAAGATATTCACATTGAAGACTATGACAAGAGAAGACACTATATGAAGCCTATGGAGCTCGCAGACTTAGATCTTTCATAGTTCTTTTTCTTTTGTGTTGAGTCATAGGAACCACCGTACTGTTAAGTGGGGTCCAAGAGAACCAGTCAAAATGACTGAAGTGATGCCTAAACCAAAAACCTATGTCTTCGAGTGAAGACTATGAGAGCGAATCTTGTCCAAAGTCGGACAAGTCAGCTTTGCTTGTAGCCCAAGTAAAGTTGTCGTGTGAGTTTGAAATCTGACCGTTGGAACACGTGTCAGTTCCTTAGTGACCCAGGGTCATTTCGGACAAATCAGGTCGGGTTGCCAAGTGGCGATAAATAGCCCACCCCCTACAACCATAAACGGTTGGCTGCTCAAATTGAAAGCATGGCTTTTGTCGTTTGAGAGCATCCCACCTCAAAGCCTTTGAGAGAGAATTCCTTGCAAGGATAAAGCCCTAACCACCAGAGCCAGAGAGAATTGGGCATCACTTAAGTCTTCTTGTCTGTGTGATCTGAAGACTTATTACACTTGAGGACTGATGAGGACATCAATACCATTGTTACACCCACATCCCCTATTGCTACATATACGGGACCAATTACTAGAGCTCGCGCACGCCAACTAAATTACCAGGTACTTTCGTTTCTTGGTAATGATTCTAATGTTCATGAGAATATGATGCTGCCTAAATTGGATACATTTGTTTTGCTTACAAATGAAGGGCCTAGCTTGGAGAAGGATGAACATTGGATTAAGAACAAGCATGGAGATGATGGCATGCGCAAGGGGAACAAGAACGGAGTTACAAGTGATGATTTCAGGACTTTGAAGCCACCATAATGGGTGCATGAAGCCTTGGACGAAATATACAAGATGCCACTTCATAAATTTCGTCCTGAGGCTATTTTAGGTGCTGCGTCACCTTATTATTGGGCCAGGCCCATGTAATTTCGAAATACATAAGTATAGGCTATTTTTAGAGTCCGTATGTGTGGGGAAACAAGAGATAGGGTTGATTTCGGACCCCTCCACCAAGGGCCACGAAATTCCCCCCTCTTCCTCCATATATACAGCCCTTAGGGCATCGTTTAGACTTTGGGTTTTGTTTAGATTAAAAGTTCGCCATAGCTGCAACTTCGCGTACTTCGTTTGTGTTCAACGACCAGACAAAGGGCGTCACAGAACCCCACCTTGATCAATAAAGCTTTCATCTTATATTCGCAATATCCAGATTGCAATCTCAGTTTCTTGCTTGTTCTTCGTTTGCTCGCAGGAAACAGACCCTCGTGGTCAGGTTGATCATGCTCCGGCGTGGTCGATAACCTCTCGGAGTTGGTTTTAGCGATTGCTAAGGCGCGACGTCCTCGCACGTTCGTAGTCGGATCGTCAAAGTCGACTTCCACCAAAGCGATATCCATCATCTCATCGAAAGACGGGACACCCCGCCTCTATCAAGTGGTATCAGATTTCCAGGTTGCTCGGTGAGATTTTACAGTTTTTTGTAGTTTAGATCGAGTTTGTTATTCATACGTATAGTCCACGAAAAAGCCACAAAAAAAATTAGGGTTAGTTCATCATATCCGAACCAATCTGAGCCTTGCATAATCTTTTTAGGGTTTTGCTTTGTTGAATTTGCGGTTGCATCGTCGTGTCTAGTTGCTGGTCTTAGAGTCTAGTCTTTTAGAGTTTCGAGTACTGGTCATAAGTTGTCACGCCGCCGCCGCACCATCTTCATCACCCCTGCCATCTACCACCACCGCTTATCCGCCACCGCTTCGAATCCGTGTCCATATACCACCACAGCTGTCATATACCACCACCGCTGCCATCTACCACCATATATCCACCACCAATCCGAGTTCTTGTCATATTAGGTTTATTTTCGAGATCCATCTAGATTCCGATTCGTGTTTCCTTGCCAGAGTAGGTTTCAGAAAAAAAAAGAGTCGGGAAACCACGCTCCGTTTAGGCCCAAAAATTTTCGAAAACGCATTTTTCGAAAAAAATTCTGGCTATCCTATTTTTAGGTGTTTCTGAGTGTTTTGAGACAGGTGCCATTATAGGAAGTTTTTTTTGACCCGTTTCCAGTTTTTGGGTCCGGGCAGTCAAAAAAAATAAAATTGGTCGAAACAATTTCGTGTCCATCCTGTCAGTTTGAGCTAGGAAGAGTTTTGAGACACTCGCCATTATAGTGATTTTTCGCAAAAAACAAACAGCGAAAAAAAAAGAGCGCAAAAAAAAGAGCGAATTTTTTTTTCAGTGTGCTTTTCCCTTGTTTACGTGCCGCGCCGTGATTTTGTTGGTGTTCTAGGCTCGCGTCTCTAGCACAGTCTAGCCTAGGACCAGCACAGTACCATCGTTGAGCGTTTATTCAACTTTGCATCTCTGAATTGATTATTGCTGACCCTTTTTGCTACCATACTATAAGCCTTCCCAGCTCCACATACATCTACGTTGTGCGTTTGACTCTCCCTGGTAATCGCTCTATCCAAGCTTTGAGAGTTTTTGACTACAACGGTTGCCGATCACCGCCTGCTGCTGGGTAAGAACTGGTAAGAATTTGAGATTTGCTTGATGGATTTGTGACACCCACCACCACCTCTTGTTAGTAGTGTGTAGGATCATATTCTTGTGTGTTTCTATTGCTGCTAACCATGCCAGGATCACAAGCCTACGAGACTGACTGGGAGAACATGACGAATAAGGATTTGCATTATAAATTTCAGCAAATGATGAGTGAACAGGTGCAAGACGTGCTAAACAGATTTGAAGAGGCCATGGAGAAGATAGATGGCATGGAGAAGACGTTCGAAACAAAGCTCGATAACAAGTTTAATGAATTGCTCGCGCATCTTCCACCACCACCACCCGCTACACCTAACGCACCTCTCCAACAACAACAACAACGACTACCTCCACATCGCGAAATAGACCTCCGCCGAGCGAGCCGTGTTCCTCTTGCATTTGGCCAAACTGTTGGTGCTGCTGTTGATACTTCTGTGGCTCCTGCTGCTGATGCGGAGGAGGCTGATTATGTGGGAGATTACGAGGATGAGGTTGCTCAAAATTAGAACTACGTGCAACCACCAGCACCACCACCAGCAGGTCGACCTCAGGTATATATTCGTAATGGTAGGCCTGCACCACCACCTCAGGTACGAGATGATGTCCATATTCCTAAACTGAAATTGAATATTCCACCATTTGAGGGTAGATATGTTCCTGATATATATCTTACTTGGGAGTTAGAAACTGAACAACGATTTACATGTTTACAATATCCTGAGGAGAGACGAGTTGCTGCTGCTGTTTGTGCTTTCACTAGTTTTGCATGTGTATGGTGGTCTGAACATTGTAGATTATATCCTATTCCAACTACTTGGGCTGCTTTGAAAACTGCTATGCGTACTCGTTGGGTTCCACCATATTATCAACGTGAATTGCTTCAAAAATTACAGCGCTTAAGACAAGGAAAAAATTCTGTAGAAGAATATTATCAGGAATTACAAACTGGCATGATTAGATGTGGTATTGTTGAGGAGAATGAAGCTATGCTTGCACGTTTTCTGGGTGGATTAAATAGAGAGATTCAGACCATTCTAGACTATAAGGAGTATACTAATATCACTCGTTTATTCCATCTTGCTTGTAAAGCTGAACGTGAAGTGCAGGATCGACAAGCATTGGCGCGAACTAACTTTTCTGCAGGCCGACCTTCATCATGGACACCGCGTGCATCTTCTACTTCAACTGCACGAGCACCTCAATCAGGTGCCTCCTACAGCCGTGATACAAGAAAACAGGAACAACCACCATTATCTGCCAAGAGCGCACCTACCGGGCCTGCACAGAGTTCTTCTTCTTCCAGGGCATCAACAGGGCACACAAGTGATATTATTTGTCGTCGTTGTAAGGGAGGAGGTCATTATGCGAGAGAAAAATCTCCGCGTGTGATGATTGCTACCGCGGATGGTGGATATGAGTCCGCTAGTGACTATGATGAGGAGACTTTGGCTCTTATTACACGTGAAGAACATGGTGGAGATGATTCTGATCATGAGATGCAATACATGGCTCCTGAAGATGCTGACAGGTATGAATGTTTAGTTGCTCAACGTGTTTTGAGTGTGCAGGTCACACAAGCTGAACAAAATCAGAGGCACAATTTGTTCCATACCAAGGGAGTTGTGAAAGAATGTTCTGTGCGCGTCATCATAGATGGAGGGAGCTGCAACAACTTGGCTAGCATGGAGATGGTGGAGAAGCTTTCTCTCACCACAAGACCACATCCACATCTTTACTACATCCAATGGTTCAACAACAGCGGGAAGGTTAAGGTAACACGTACTGTTCGTGTGCATTTTAGTATCTCTACATATGCTGATTATGTTGATTGTGATGTGGTACCTATGCAAGCATGTTCCTTATTACTTGGTAGACCATGGCAATTTGATAAAAATTCTGTACACCATGGTAGAAACAATCACTATACTCTTGTTCATAAGGATAAAAATATTACTTTGCTTCCTATGACTCCTGATTCCATTTTGCAAGATGATATTAATAGAGCTAATAAAGCAAAACAGGAGACGAATAAGAGTGAAAATCAGATTGTGGCAAAAGAATTTGAGCAGCAAATGAAGCCTAATAATAAACCATCTAGTGTTGCTTCTGAAATTAAATTGAAAAGTGCATGTTTATTTGCCACCAAATCTGATATTGATGAGCTAGATTTCAGCAAATCTGTTTGCTATGCTTTTGTGTGCAAAGAGGCATTATTTTCATTCGAGGACGTGCCTTCCTCTTTGCCTCCTGCTGTCACCAACATTTTGCAGGAGTTCGCTGACGTCTTTCCACAAGACGTGCCACCGGGATTACCGCCTATTCGAGGGATTGAGCATCAGATTGACTTAATTCCCGGTGCTTCACTGCCAAACCGTGCACCGTACCGTACCAATCCAGAGGAGACGAAGGAGATTATGCGTCAAGTACAAGAGCTTCTCGACAAAGGTTATATATGCGAATCCCTTAGTCCTTGTGTTGTTCCTATTATTCTAGTGCCGAAAAAGGATGGTACATCACGTATGTGTGTTGATTGTAGAGGCATTAATAATATTACTATTCGTTATCGTCATCCTATTCCTAGGCTAGATGATATGCTTGATGAATTGAGTGGCTCTACAATATTCTCCAAAGTTGATTTGCGTAGTGGATACCATCAAATTCGTATGAAATTGGGAGATGAATGGAAAACAGCATTCAAAACTAAGTTTGGATTATATGAGTGGTTAGTCATGCCTTTTGGGTTAACTAATGCACCTAGTACTTTCATGAGATTAATGAACAAAGTTTTACGTGCTTTCATTGGACGATTTGTGGTAGTTTACTTTGATGACATATTGATTTATAGCAGATCTTTGGAAGAACATTTGGAACATTTACGTGCTGTTTTTATTGCTCTACGTGATGCACGTTTGTTTGGTAACCTTGGGAAGTGCACCTTTTGCACCGACCGAGTATCTTTTCTTGGCTATGTTGTTACTCCACAGGGAATTGAAGTTGATAAAGCCAAGATTGAAGCTATTGAGAGTTGGCCGCAGCCCAAAACGGTCACACAAGTGAGGAGTTTTCTTGGCCTCGCTGGATTCTATAGGCGTTTTGTGAGAGATTTCAGCAGCATTGCTGCACCTCTCAATGAGCTTACAAAGAAAGATGTGCCTTTTCTTTGGGGTACCGCACAGGAAGAAGCCTTCACGGTATTGAAAGATAAGTTGACACATGCTCCTTTACTCCAACTTCCTGATTTTAATAAGACTTTTGAGCTTGAATGTGATGCTAGTGGAATTGGATTAGGAGGTGTGTTATTACAAGATGGCAAACCTGTTGCATACTTTTCTGAAAAATTGGGTGGGCCTAGTCTGAATTATTCTACTTATGATAAAGAATTATATGCTCTTGTTCGGACTTTAGAAACATGGCAACATTATTTATGGCCCAAAGAATTTGTTATACATTCTGATCATGAATCTTTGAAACATATTAAAAGTCAAGCTAAACTGAATCGTAGACATGCTAAATGGGTTGAATTCATTGAGACTTTCCCTTATGTCATTAAACACAAGAAGGGAAAAGAAAATGTTATTGCTGATGCATTGTCTCGTCGCTATACTATGCTTTCACAACTTGACTTCAAAATATTTGGTTTGGAGACCATCAAAGATCAATATGTGCATGATGCTGATTTTAAAGATGTAATGTAGAATTGTAAAGAAGGAAGAATGTGGAACAAGTTTGTCGTTAACGATGGATTTGTGTTTCGTGCTAACAAGCTATGCATTCCAGCTAGCTCCGTTCGTCTTTTGTTGTTGCAGGAGGCGCATTGATAGAGGCGGAGGTGTCCCGTCTTTGGATGAGATGATGGATTTCGCTTTGGTGGAAATTGATTTTGACGATCCGACTACGAACGTGCGAGGACGTCGCGCCTTAGCAATCGCTAAACCAACTCCGAGAGGTTATTGACCACGCCGGAGCACGATCAACCTGACCACGAGGGTCTGTTTCCTGCGAGCAAACGAAGAACAAGCAAGAAACTGAGATTGCAATCTGGATATTGCAAATATAAGATGAAAGCTTTATTGATCAAGGTGGGGTTCTGTGACGCCTTTGTCTGGTCGTTGAACACAAACGAAGTACGCGAAGTTGCAGCTATGGCGAACTTTTAATCTAAACAAAACCCAAAGTCTAAACGATGCCCTAAGGGCTGTATATATGGAGGAAGAGGGGGGAATTTCGTGGCCCTTGGTGGAGGGGTCCGAAATCAACCCTATCTCTTGTTTCCCCACACATACGGACTCTAAAAATAGCCTATACTTATGTATTTCGAAATTACATGGGCCTGGCCCAATAATAAGGTGACGCAGCACCTAAAATAGCCTCAGGACGAAATTTATGAAGTGGCATCTTGTATATTTCGTCCAAGGCTTCATGCACCCATTATGGTGGCTTCAAAGTTCTGAAATCATCACTTGTAACTCCGTTCTTGTTCCCCTTGCGCATGCCATCATCTCCATGCTGGTTCTTGCTCCAATGTTCATCCTTCTCCAAGCTAGGCCCTTCATTTGTAAGCAAAACAAATGTATCCAATTTAGGCAGCATCATATTCTCATGAACATTAGAATCATTACCAAGAAACGAAAGTACCTGGTAATTTAGTTGGCGTGCACGGGCTCTAGTAATTGGTCCAATATGTATAGCAGCAGGGGCTGTGGGTGTAACAATTGTATTGATGTCCTCATCATCCTCCCCTTCTTGAAATGAAGTCGTCCTCGACGGAAGTTCATCTTCCTCACCCAAATAAGGCTTCAAATCTGCAATGTTAAAAGTGGGACTAACCCCAAAATCTGCAGGCAGCTCAAGTTTATATGCATTATCATTTATTTTCTCTAACACCTTAAAGGGACCATGAGCACGTGGCATTAGCTTTGATTTGCGCAAATCAGGAAATCTATCCTTACGCAAATGTAACCAAACAAGATCTCCAGGTGCAAACACAACATGTTTTCTACCCTTATCTCCAGCAAGTTTATATTTAGCATTCATACGCTCAATGTTTTCCTTAGTTAACTCATGCATTTTTAAAATCAATTCAGCACGTTGTTTAGCATCAAAATTAACCTTCTCCGAAGATGGAAGAGGCAACAAATCAATAGGTGCACGAGGTAGGAAACCATACACAACTTCAAAAGGGCACATCTTAGTAGTAGAATGCAATGAACGATTATAAGCAAATTCAATATGAGGCAAGCATTCCTCCCACATTTTCTTATTATTCTTCAAAACAGCCCTAAGCATAGTAGACAACGTTCTATTGACTACTTCAGTTTGTCCATCAGTTTGGGGGTGACAAGTAGTACTAAAAAGCAGTTTAGTCCCCAACTTAGCCCATAAACATCTCCAAAAGTGGCTAAGAAATGTAGTATCACGATCTGAAACAATAGTATTTGGCACACCATGCAAGCGAATAATTTCACGAAAGAACAAATCAGCAACATTAACAGCATCATCGCTTTTATGACATGGTATAAAGTGTGCCATTTTCGAGAATCTATCCACGACAACAAATATGCTATCCCTCCCCTTCTTTGTTCGAGGTAAACCTAAAACAAAGTCCATAGATATATCCTCCCAAGGAACACTAGGTACAGGCAAAGGCATATATAAACCATGAGGATTGAGTCGTGACTTAGCTTTTTGACATGTAGTGATAGAGGCAAAGGTGTCCCGTCTTTCGATGAGATGGTGGATTTCGCTTTGGTGGAAGTCGACTTTGACGATCCGACTACGAACGTGCGAGGACGTCGCGCCTTAGCAATCGCTAAACCAACTCCGAGAGGTTATTGACCACGCCGGAGCACGATCAACCTGACCACGAGGGTCTGTTTCCTGCGAGCAAACGAAGAACAAGCAAGAAACTAAGATTGCAATCTGGATATTGCGAATATAAGATGAAAGCTTTATTGATCAAGGTGGGGTTCTGTGACGCCTTTGTCTGGTCGTTGAACACAAACGAAGTACGCGAAGTTGCAGCTATGGCGAACTTTTAATCTAAACAAAACCCAAAGTCTAAACGATGCCCTAAGGGCTATATATATGGAGGAAGAGGGGGAGAATTTCGTGGCCCTTGGTGGAGGGGTCCGAAATCAACCCTATCTCTTGTTTCCCCACACATACGGACTCTAAAAATAGCCTATACTTATGTATTTCGAAATTACATGGGCCTGGCCCAATAATAAGGTGACGCAGCACCTAAAATAGCCTCGGGACGAAATTTATGAAGTGGCGTCTTGTATATTTCGTCCAAGGCTTCATGCACCCATTATGGTGGCTTCAAAGTCCTGAAATCATCACTTGTAACTCCGTTCTTCTTTCCCTTGCGCATGCCATCATCTCCATGCTTGTTCTTGCTCCAATGTTCATCCTTCTCCAAGCTAGGCCCTTCATTTGTAAGCAAAACAAATGTATCCAATTTAGGCAGCATCATATTCTCATGAACATTAGAATCATTACCAAGAAACGAAAGTACCTGGTAATTTAGTTGGCGTGCACGAGCTCTAGTAATTGGTCCAGTATGTATAGCAGCAGGGGCTGTGGGTGTAACAATTGTATTGATGTCCTCATCACATATTAAAAGTCAAGCTAAACTGAATCGTAGACATGCTAAATGGGTTGAATTCATTGAGACTTTTCCTTATGTCATTAAACACAAGAAGGGAAAAGAAAATGTTATTGCTGATGCATTGTCTCGCCGCTATACTATGCTTTCACAACTTGACTTCAAAATATTTGGTTTGGAGACCATCAAAGATCAATATGTGCATGATGCTGATTTTAAAGATGTAATGCAGAATTGTAAAGAAGGAAGAATGTGGAACAAGTTCGTCGTTAACGATGGATTTGTGTTTCGTGCTAACAAGCTATGCATTCCAGCTAGCTCCGTTCGTCTTTTGTTGTTGCAGGAGGCGCATGGAGGAGGATTAATGGGACACTTTGGCGTGAAGAAGACGGAGGACGTACTTGCTACACATTTCTTTTGGCCAAAGATGAGACGGGATGTTGAGCGTTTTATTGCTCGCTACACTACATGTCAAAAAGCTAAGTCACGACTCAATCCTCATGGTTTATATATGCCGTTACCTGTACCTAGTGTTCCTTGGGAGGATATATCTATGGACTTTGTTTTAGGTTTACCTCTAACAAAGAAGGGGAGGGATAGCATATTTGTTGTTGTGGATAGATTCTCGAAAATGGCACACTTTATACCATGTCATAAAAGCGATGATGCTGTTAATGTTGCTGATTTGTTCTTTCGTGAAATTATTCGCTTGCATGGTGTGCCAAATACTATTGTTTCAGATCGTGATACTAAATTTCTTAGCCACTTTTGGAGATGTTTATGGGCTAAGTTGGGGACTAAACTGCTTTTTAGTACTACTTGTCACCCCCAAACTGATGGACAAACTGAAGTAGTCAATAGAACGTTGTCTACTATGCTTAGGGCTATTTTGAAGAATAATAAGAAAATGTGGGAGGAATGCTTGCCTCATATTGAATTTGCTTATAATCGTTCATTGCATTCTACTACTAAGATGTGCCCTTTTGAAGTTGTGTATGGTTTCCTACCTCGTGCACCTATTGATTTGTTGCCTCTTCCATCTTCGGAGAAGGTTAATTTTGATGCTAAACAACGTGCTGAATTGATTTTAAAAATGCATGAGTTAACTAAGGAAAACATTGAGCGTATGAATGCTAAATATAAACTTGCTGGAGATAAGGGTAGAAAACATGTTGTGTTTGCACCTGGAGATCTTGTTTGGTTACATTTGCGTAAGGATAGATTTCCTGATTTGTGCAAATCAAAGCTAATGCCACGTGTTGATGGTCCCTTTAAGGTGTTAGAGAAAATAAATGATAATGCATATAAACTTGAGCTGCCTGCAGATTTTGGGGTTAGTCCCACTTTTAACATTGCAGATTTGAAGCCTTATTTGGGTGAGGAAGATGAGCTTCCGTCGAGGACGACTTCATTTCAAGAAGGGGAGCATGATGAGGACATCAATACCATTGTTACACCCACAGCCCCTACTGCTACATATATGGGACCAATTACTAGAGCTCGCGCACGCCAACTAAATTACCAGGTACTTTCGTTTCTTGGTAATGATTCTAATGTTCATGAGAATATGATGCTGCCTAAATTGGATACATTTGTTTTGCTTACAAATGAAGGGCCTAGCTTGGAGAAGGATGAACATTGGATTAAGAACAAGCATGGAGATGATGGCATGCGCAAGGGGAACAAGAACGGAGTTACAAGTGATGATTTCAGGACTTTGAAGCCACCATAATGGGTGCATGAAGCCTTGGACGAAATATACAAGATGCCACTTCATAAATTTCGTCCCGAGGCTATTTTAGGTGCTGCATCACCTTATTATTGGGCCAGGCCCATGTAATTTCGAAATACATAAGTATAGGCTATTTTTAGAGTCCGTATGTGTGGGGAAACAAGAGATAGGGTTGATTTCGGACCCCTCCACCAAGGGCCACGAAATTCCCCCCTCTTCCTCCATATATACAGCCCTTAGGGCATCGTTTAGACTTTGGGTTTTGTTTAGATTAAAAGTTCGCCATAGCTGCAACTTCGCGTACTTCGTTTGTGTTCAACGACCAGACAAAGGGCGTCAAAGAACCCCACCTTGATCAATAAAGCTTTCATCTTATATTCGCAATATCCAGATTGCAATCTCAGTTTCTTGCTTGTTCTTCGTTTGCTCGCAGGAAACAGACCCTCGTGGTCAGGTTGATCGTGCTCCGGCGTGGTCGATAACCTCTCGGAGTTGGTTTAGCGATTGCTAAGGCGCGACGTCCTTGCACGTTCGTAGTCGGATCGTCAAAGTCGACTTCCACCAAAGCGATATCCATCATCTCATCGAAAGACGGGACACCCCGCCTCTATCAAGGACTGTGCATCCTCCAGCCGGTTAGGCCTCGCGTTCTGAGCTTCCAAGAGACATTGTGGATTGCCAGTGAATGAAGTCTGTGAAGGTTTGGGAGTCTACCTTGAAGACTTACCAAAGTGATTGGGCGAGGTCTATGTGACCTTAGCTCAAGGAGAATACGGTGAGGATTGGGTGTCCTGAGCTGCGTGTTCAGGACTGGGTGTCCGGGACTGTGTGTCCTAAGGTTTAAATACCTAACCGCTCCAACCAGACGTATAGTTGTCAGAGCAACTGGAACTGGTTCAACAAATCATTGTCTTCAACGAGTCACTGGTTTCATCTTCACTTCACTTTACTTTCTGTTACTCCTTGTGAAGTCATTGTATGTTTGCTCTATCATTTGTCTTCACTGAGTGACTGCGTGTTCGGTTTGGCTTCACAATATCTTCCTACCTGATCCTTACTACCTAGCTGCTATTAGTCTTTGTGCTTTCACTTCATTGAATACTTGACTATGGTTTGCCTAGTGTAGTCTACCTTCTACTGCATGGTAATAGGTTTAATTTTATCGTTTGTCTTCAAAACTCCCATGTTCTGAAGACTTTCATAAAAAACGCCTATTCACCCCCCTCTAGTCGATATAACGCACTTTTAATTGGTATCAGAGCAAGGTGCTCCCTTGTTCTGTGTGATTCGGTTTAACCACTTGGAGTTTTAGCTATGTCGACTGCAGGGATAATTAAAGTCTCCGCTGCGTGCCCCGTCTTCGATGGAACAGAATATCCCTACTAGAAGAATAAGATGCGCATGCATCTTGAAGCCATTGACGTCGACCTATGGTATGTCGTCGAGAACGGTGTTCCCAAGGCTGGAGAAGGTGTCACTACTGCTGATGTCAAGAAATTGGTTCAACTAGACTCTACTGCCAAGAATATCATCTATGGTCATCTGACCAAAGGACAGTATGGCCGTGTGAGTGCTTTGAAGACATCCAAGCTAGTCTGGGACTTGCTCTCCAAGGTCAATGAAGGTATCTCAACCCAGAGAGATCAGAGAATCAGTGTCCTTCGCAACCTCTTCAACCGCTTCAAGCGAAATGACAATGAGAATGTCCAGCACACATTTGACCGACTCACTGACATCACAAATGAGCTTCAAGCCCTCGGCGCCACTGAGATTACCAAACACGAAGTCGTCAAGACGCTGCTGAGATCACTTGATAGTTCGTTTGACATCCTGGGCCTGATGATTCAAGAACGTCCTGATTTCAAGACACTCGATCCGTCTGACATACTTGAGAGGTTCAACACACATGAGTTTCAGCTTTCGGAGAAAAGAGATATCTACGGTCCAAACTATGGGCGAACTCGTGCCTTGAAGGCAAAAGCTGTCTCCTCATCTAAAGAAGAATCTGACAGCAGTTCTGATGATCCTGAAGACATTGGAAGGGAACTTGCTATGCTTGTCAAGAAGTTCCAAAAATTCACCAAGAAGAAAGGCTTCAGAAAGTCTTCCCGATCAAGTTCAAGGAATGATGAAGCTCCTGCTCATGACTACAAGAAGAAAACATGTCACAAGTGCAAGAAACTTGGCCACTTCATCTTTGAGTGTCCACAGTGGGACAATGAGAACAAAAAGAAGAAGAAGAGCAAGGAATATGACTCTGACGACAAGAAGAAGAAGAAGAAGAAATACTCAAAGTCTTCTTCCAAGTCTTCCTCAAAGTCTTCATCACAAAAGAAGAGCTCATCTAGCAAGGCACGTGCGTTTGTTGGCAAGGAAATGGATTCAGAGGAGGAGTCTGCTTCTGAGGAGGCGGAGGTGGAGTCTGAGGAGGAATCCGACTCAGGCGTCGCAAGTCTGGCTACAACATATGTTGCGAAGTCCATCTTCAACACTGAAGACAATGACTTCATCACCGACACCGATGCAAATGACAAGGACTACTCCGCTTCTACCTATTGCTTCATGGCACGCGGTGCCAAGGTAAACACACGCACTACTCACTATCAAACATCTAGTGACGATGACTCTGATTGTGGTTCAAAACCTAGCTACAAAACACTTGCTAAAATTGCAACTGAACAACAGAAAGCTATGGAACATATTCAACAACTGTTAGACAGAAGTGATGACCTGTTAGGTGCTGAAATGACTCGATCTGAATCCTTAATTGAAGACATAAAAATCTTCACGTTAAGTATCAGGAACTTGAAAGTCGTCATGAAACTCTCTCAACAACTCATGAAAAGCTTTCCTATGATTATCTTCAAAGGAAGCAAGATCTTGAGAAATTGAGAGCGGTTCATGAAGATCTTCAAACGGAAAACGAGTCACTTCGTGCCAAACAGATCAGTCCCGCTTAGGAAGGATTTGAACCACCATGTCTTAAATGCATTGAGCGTGATAATGCTATTTCTGTTGCTGAATGTTCTACTGCTACTACTGTTGCAATATCTTCAATTGTTGATGTGGTAACTAACCCCTTTGCTGAGGATACCACCGCTATTGCTGATGAGAATGCTAGGTTGAAGACATTGCTTGAAATATGGATGTACAAAATTCTTAAAGGGCATCAAACGCTATGTGATGTCCTCAAAAAGCAGATTCTGAACCGAAACCCTAGGAAAGAGGGTGTAGGGTTCGTAAGGAAAATGAATGCAGATGGCTCTTACTGGAAACCTGAGCAGTACCCCAAAACCATGTGGGTTGCTGCAAAGGAACCTTCAGCAGATCCATCCAATCTATCTGGCTTCACTTGTGCTAACCCCATTATCATTGATGAATCCTTTGATGCAAACTATATACTGTTTAAGAATCAGAATGATGAAGTATTTGCCAGGTACATTGGTACTAACTGCAGGAATGGACCGCCTATGAAGAAGATATGGGTTCCGAAAAGGTGTCTGGAGAGTCTTCCTGTGAATGTCATCATGACACCTCACGTGAAGAAGACAAACCTCAGACCAAAGGCTTCATACGGTCCAAAGGCTTCATACAGACAGAGGACTCACCTGAGTCGCACTAACGCAAACGTTTTGCAGGGAAACCACACTCAGGCATATGAATATGAGAGCGGTTCATCAAACCGCCATGTTCATAAGACCAAGAACTATTCTGCTTATTCTTATGAGTACTATTGTCCGCCTGCAAGACTGTTTGCTAGGGCCTCAAAGCCAAAATTCCCAGATGCTGCACTTAGACTAATTGCTTCTAAGCCACCCTTGAAGATGTGGGTGGCCAAGAAAGCTTAACTCTCTTTTGCAGTGAAAGGTCTCCAGCAGAAAACCAAAATCGTCTGACGCCATTGCTGGGGACCTTAAACATCTTGTAGGGCGCAAGATCAAATGCCCAAATGGTCTTACTATGTACTTCGTACCTGAATCGCTTGCTACTCTCCCTATTAGTCCTAACCTGGATCTAAGCTTTCATAACCCACTGGTTCATCAAATGTTTTTGCTTCACAATGCTCTTGGTGCAGCCTATCCCCCTAACTACACTGTAGGGTACGACACCAGCGTCTTCAGAATGGATTATTGACAGTGGGTCTACAAATCACATGACTGGCAAAAGAAGTCTTCTTATGGACTCAACCTTACATCCATCCGACAAGAGCCACATCACATTTGCTGACACTGGTAAAAGTAAAGTATTGGGTCTAGGTAGAGTTGCAATCTCAAGGGATCAACACATGGATAAAGTCACGCTTGTTGAATCACTTGGCTTCAACTTAATGTCTATCTCAATGCTTTGCGATTTGAACATGATCGTAATGTTTGGAAAATATCGTTGCCTTGTACTAATGGAATCTGACAAGTCTCTAGTGTTTGAAGGGTATCGAAAAGATGATTTGTACGTGGTAGATTTCTCAGCAGGGCCACAGGTTGCAGTATGTCTTCTAGCAAAGGCTTCAGAATGCTGGCTATGGCATCGGAGGCTTGGACATGCTGGCATGAGGAACCTTCACAACCTTGCGAAGAAGAAGCATGTCATAGGCATCGAGGGCGTCAAGTTCAAGAAAGACCACTTATGCAGTGCCTGTCAACTCTAACTACTACTGCTTGCCTCTATGGCTTCGTTATTGTTGATGATTATTCTAGATATACTTGGGTGCACATAATCCTTTACAAGATTGAAGTGCAGGATGTCTTCAGACGCTTCGCCAATCGAGCTATGAACAATTTTGGCGCCAAGATAAAGCACATCAGAAGTGACAATGGCACTGAATTCAAGAACACTGGCCTTGATACATATCTTGATACATTGGGCATCACACATGAATTCTCAGCCCCGTACACGCCACAGCAGAATGGCGTCGTCAAACGCAAGAACAGAAGACTAATTGAGATGGCCAGAACGATGTTAGACGAATACAAGACACCAAGAAAATTCTGGCCCGAAGCCATTGATACTGCATGCCATACAATCAATCATGTTTATCTTCACAAGCTACTGAACAAGACATCTTATGAGCTCCTTACTGGCAAGAAGCCAAATGTCAGTTACTTCAGAGTATTTGGCGCAAGGTGCTGGATCAAGGACCCACATCACACCTCAAAATTTGCACCAAAAGCACATGAGGGTTTTATGCTTGGATATGGAAAGGATTCGCACTCCTACAGAGTCTTCAATCTCTTTCATTACAAAGTGGTCAAAATAGTGGATGTGCGGTTCGATGAGACCAACGGTTCACAAAGAGAGCAGCTGCCAAATGTGTTAGATGATGTTCCATCCAGTGAATCAATCAAGCTAATGGGAACTGGAGAAATTATACCTTCTGAAGCTCATCCTGAAGAAGAACTTATCATTTCAGCACCCGATCAACATGAAGACAATGCTCAGCCTGAAGACATTCCTTCCAACAACGACAATGAACAGCAAGAGCAAAGTCTTCGCCCTGTACATCCTCGCGTTGCCATGAAGTGCAGATTGAAAGAATAATTGATAGCATCAATGCACCTATTCCACTCACTCGTTCAAGGGCAACTCAGCTAGCAAATTTTTGTGGGCACTTCGCATTCGTCTCAATAGCAGAACCCAAGAAAGTTGAAGAAGCCTTCATGGAACCTGAATGGATTCAAGCTATGCAAGAAGAGCTTCAACAGTTTGAGCTGAATAATGTATGGGAACTGGTTAAGCGTCTTGATCCACGGAAGCACAATATAATAGGCACCAAATGGATATACGGCAACAAGCAAGATGAGCATGGTCAAGTTGTCAGAAACAAAGCTCGTCTCGTTGCTCAAGGATATACTCAAGTGGAAGGCATTGACTTTGATGAAACATTTGCTCCTGTGGCTAGACTTGAAGCCATACGCATACTTCTGGCCTATGCAAATCATCATAACATACTTCTATATCAAATGGATGTGAAGAGTGCCTTTCTCAATGGCAAGATTGAAGAAGAAGTGTATGTTGCACAACCGCCTGGCTTTGAATATCCAAAACATCCTGACATGGTATACAAGCTCAACAAGGCACTTTATGGCCTCAAACAAGCCCCTCGGGCCTGGTATGACACACTCGAATACTTCCTGAAGATCAAAGGCTTCATACCTATGATGGTGAACTGTTTGTGTGCCAAATATATGTGGATGACATTATCTTCGGCTGCACCAATCAGAAGTACAGTGAAGAGTTTGGATATATGATGCAAGACCAATATCAGATGTCTATGATGGGAGAGCTAAAGTTCTTCCTCGGTCTTGAAATACGACAACAACGCAATGGCATCTTCATATCTCAAGAGAAGTATCTCAAAGATTGCCTGAAGAAGTTCGGTATGCAAGACTGCAAAGGCTTCACAACACCAATGCCAGCCAAACATCATCTGGGTCATGACGACAATGGTAAAGAGTTCGATCAAAAGGTATACCGCTCCATGATTGGTTCTTTACTTTATCTATGTGCATCTAGGCCAGATATTATGCTTAGTGTTTGCATGTGTGCTTGATTTCAAGCGGCACCAAAGGAGTCGCATCACTTAACTGTGAAGCGAATTCTTCGATATTTGGCTCACACCCCAACTCTAGGATTGTGGTATCCAAAGGGCTCAGAGTTTGATCTGGTTGGATTCTCGGATGCTGATTATGCTGGTGACAAAGTTGATCACAAGTCTACATCAGGAACATGTCACTTTCTGGGACGATCACTTGTATGTTGGTCTTCAAAGAAGGAGAACTGTGTATCTCTCTCCACTGCTGAATCTGAATACATTGCTGCTGGATCTTGCTGCGCTCAGCTTCTGTGGATGAAGCAAACACTCAAGGACTATGGCATTCATCTGAAGCAAGTGCCACTTTACTGCGACAACGAAAGCGCCATCAAGATTGCCAACAACCCAGTTCCGCACTCGAAGACTAAGCACATTGAAATTTGTCATCACTTTCTCAGAGATCATGTTGTGAAGGAAGACATTGATATCATACACGTCAACACTGAAGAGCAATTGGCAGATATCTTCACCAAGCCCTTGGATGAGAAGAGGTTTTGCAAGTTACGGTGTGAGCTAAATATCCTGGAATCCTCAAATGTCCTGTGATCAGACACACATCCTAACCCTTATGCATATTGATGACTTAGATGTGCAACACACAAAGTAAAGTATATCTTCAATCAATGAAGACATACATTCTAAGTGTGAATACATTAATGTGGAATTTGACTTCGGAGCGCCATGATAATTGTGTGCCGTGTCTGGGTCTAATACTTCCTATACGGTGGGTAACGCCACCACCAAACGTTCTATTTTGAAGTGTTTCACTCATGGCGTTACCTTGCAATGTCTTCACATTTGGTTTGGCTTCGATCTCAACATATTCTCATGATTATCTTCACTATGTTGATTATATATATATATATATATATATATATATATATATATTAGTGTTCTGTCCTCTACAGCATTCACTTATAGCTATGTCTTCGTGTTGAATCTTTTGAACTAAGTGAATGTGATCGGACCCTAACCTCTCTATGCTTTCTATCTCAAACTCTATCTCTCCAAGTCATATGCATTCTATTGAAACTGTCGAATGTCTTCTCTGCATCCTTGTCAGCAGAAGATACAGAGACAACCATTAAGTCCGTTTTCAATGCTCATTCCTCCACATGAAATCCGGAGAAGTAGGAACAACCACCGGACAATCCAGGCGTGCGTGGGACGTTTAACAAACCCCAAAATTCCGCATAATGGCCACATGTTCCTCAGATGCGAATCGCCAGGGGCATCTGTGTAATAGCACAATGCCGCCCCTGTGCCTATAAATACACACTCACAACGGTCATTATCTCTTATTCCACCCTCGCACGAACCCTAGCGCCACCGCTAGCTCTCGATGACGCCGGCGACGAAGCGCTTCGCTGCCGCAACCTCTCCGACGCCGTCTTCACGCCGACCACAGACATCGTCCTCTCCGCCGTCGCTGTAGGTGTCCTCCATCGCGAAGTTAGGGCACGAAAGAGTGAACTGCTCGGCCTCATCTCCCACTCCGTCTAGTAGTTCTCAGTGTGGTAAATAAAATTCCCTTTTTACAGCACCGTTGATCCTATTGATCTGTCACTTTCTACCACAAGCAGTTTCTGTTCACACAAGCTAGATCTCTCTCATATTGCATCTCATAACATGCCTAGTATATTCACTTGTGCTTCACAAAGTAGTTAGATTCCTCACTTGTACTGATCTGTGGATTCATACAAATCTGGAACCAACTTCTTATCTATGAGTGAATGTCTTCGCATGATGAGGTCAATGTCTTCTAAACAGATTTATCTTCAAAATCTTTTGAGAATGCATATGACCTCTTCCCCTTCCCTCGCACCTTAATGATGTCACAGGTACATGTCCGTGGGAGAATCCTTTGGTTCTCATAGTCTACATTCATTTGCAAAATTCTTACAGCATCACATAAATTCTCCCGAAGCCAGTTCCCGTTGGTCCAGCAAACAAAAACCTTTGATGCCTTTGAACGTCTTGAAGCCTTTCAAGTTAAAGTTTATGGCTTCAGAGAAAGCAACAAGGAAGGGTGGCAGAAAGCATCATGGTGAGACCTCCAGAGATCTGCCTGATGAACTCTCAGAAATGTACAAGACAGATCCTGAAGAGGATTACAGTCAGCGCAAGACCCGAAACCAATGGATTCGAAGATATTGGGCAGAACAATGGTTCAAATACAGATTTGTGACCCAGGAGTATGCTGAGAAAAACGCCATCAAGAGACCGTGGGGTGACATCCTATTCAAGAATCTTCTACCCAGGTCCAGAGATGAAGCCATTGGTCAAGGCTTCTATCCATGCATGGTCCATGGACCACAGCCTGCTGATGCACACTCGTCGTCACTGCTATGGTGTCGTGACGACAATCTGTTCAAGCGCAACTTCCAGTTTGCTCAGAACTCAGCGAAGCAGAACAAGAAGACTTTTGGGTTAGACTTCAACGTTGGTCCCTCATCTCCAAGGGCAGATGGCACACGACATGCAGAACCCAATGTCATCGGTCCTTTTGCCAACCTTGAAGGCCTCATCACCTACATCTTGGTTCAAGGGACTGCAGTGAATGAGCCTGCAGCTGACACTGAGTCTGATGACGCACCTGCAGTGCCGAAGCCAAAGCAGTTGAAGAAGCCAAAAGCTTCAAAGCCGGCCCCTTCACCAAAAATCTCAAGGGCGAAGCCATTGGCAATTGCACCTCCTGAAGACAGTGTGTAGTATGAAGACTTATCACTCCGTCTCCAAGCCCCAGAAGGCCAAGATGCCTCTGTCTCACACTGGCAAAGAGCTAACAGCTGCTGCCATTCTGCGCAACGATGACATTGATCTGTCAACTGATGAAGATCTTGCAGATGATGCTCTTGAGCAACTCATCAAGAGCAAAGAAGAAGCAGAAATCTTCAATGATCTGCCTCTCTTTGATGTCACCATCATCCACAACTTCATTGACGAGTGGTTTGACATGCCAAACATCAACTTTGAAGATCTGCAGCTACCCATTGGCCTCAGTGTCGCCTTCCAAGGCGCCATTGCTTCAGAACTTGCTATTGCCCAGCGCATTGTTGAACTGAAGCAGAAGATTGACTATGAAAAGGCTCAGTTCAAGAAGCATATGGCCAAGCTCAGTGTGCAAGAAGTGAAGAACTTCAAGACAATGATGCACGAGCTCAAGGAAGCCTTTGTGAAGAAGCGTGCAGAAGCTCAGGGTTCGCGTGAGCGCATGAAGACTCTAGCTGACAGATGTGTGCAAGCCTATAATGAGGCTGAGAAGCGCAAGGTGCTTGGGCGTCCTGGCATCGACCCTATGATGGCCGCAAAGAAGAAGAAGAAGCCTGCTACGGCTGAACCTGATCCACCAAGGCAAGAAGCAGTTCCGATTGTCTTCCCAACTGGACTGACTGGCTCGAAGCCAAAAAGCCGGTCAACAGCTTCAGAGCTCAAGAAGACAAGGACTGCTGAGGCTGAAGCCAGGAAGAGGAAACACTCTGAAGCCTCTCCTACTGCCCCCCCCCCCAAGAAAAAGAGAAAGACCAAGAAAGCTCGGGCTGCTCCCACAGAGCCCCTGATAGTTGAACCTATTTCTATGGTTCATCCTGACGCAGAATGTCAACTGACAGTTCATGAGCCTGCTTCCACAGAGGCTCCTGAAGCTGAAGACATTCCAGCAGCTGATCCCATCACTGTTGAATACATTGGTCATCATGACAATGTAGAAGATGATGCAGTCCTTCCTCAGTTTGAAAACAGCGAACTCATCAGCATTGGTCGTCCACTGACGCCAATTGCACAAGATGCTTCATGGGCGGATCGCCCACAAGAGGAAGAAGACTATGAGGCCCAGTCCACTCCAACTCCACAGGCGTCGTCTGCGCTCCGCAGGCTTCGCAAAGGTCCAAGGCCTCAGGTCTCTGCTGAAGACATTCCGGCTGCAACAGCCGCAGAAGAAGAAGTACCACAAGATCCCACTCCCCTATTCCACCAAGAAGCAGTTCTCCAGGAGAATGTGCTTGTGACCGACCCTCCAGCTAGTCAAGTGGAGGATGAAAATCGTGAGGCTGCCACAACCACCAATGAAGCTAATGTGGAGCCCTCCCTAGCAAAAGCTTTAGAAGGCAGCGAAGCCACTGATCCCGCCACTTCTATTCCTGAGTTTGCTGCCAGTCCCCAATTCAACTACCATGTTGAGCACAGACCTCAGGTCCAGAAGCCAATTCCAAGACTGCCAAGGTTTCCAGGTCCTGCATCAGCACCTGGCTCCTTCAACATCAATGGCTTCAGGGCAGACAACACGTTCTTCAATAGCTCCAGGAACCCCTACTCAAGGGAAAGGATATCATCTGATCGGTTCTGGAGCTATCCTCAGCGAAGCTATTACTCTTGCATTCTTTACAACTAAGGTCGCATCTTCCCACACAAGCGCCTTGACGTTGAAGCTATAGCTGGTCTGCCCTATATAGAAGAAGCGTTGGATTGCTTCAAACAAGTGGGTCTGCTGCAGTTTGTTACTGATGAAGAGCATTGGAATGAAGAGCTGCTGCTAAAATTCTATGCCACACTTCACATCAAAGGGTACATCAGAGATCCAAAGACTTGGGTCCTGGAGTGGATGATTGGCAACGTTCATCACGAAGCCAATGCATTTGACATCATTGAGCTCACTGGCTTGCCCACTCCTGGCGATCTCTTCGAGCAAGGCTGTCAGCTGCTTGCTGAAGCTATTGAGAGCATCTTTCAGTGGCCAGAACCTGATATGAGTCAAATGCTCAGCATGATGAAGCCATTGCCCGAAGATGCTGCTTATCCCACAGAGTTCTTCGTTGAAGACCTTGAGTACCTGCCCAGAACCATCTATCACATCATTAGGTGAACTCTCTGGCCTATCAAAGGGCACTCTCCAAATGCCAAGCTTCAGGTTGCAATGAAGACTTTGGTCTTCTATATACTTCATGGCAAATGCTTCAATGCACAGGACTTCTTCGTACGCCAACTTGCTGCATCAGGCATTGATCTATTTGGTTTGAAGTTCTACGCCCCTTGGGTCATGCGGCTGATCAAGCTACACTCCGCCATCTCGTATCAGCCCTCAGCCCGCAACCATCGGATCTTCTTGCCTGACGTGGACATGTCTACTGAAGCCATATATTCTGAGCCTGCCAAGCAACCTCTAAGTCTTCAGAATGCAGACCATCAGAGTTTTACTCAGAACGTTGAAGGCGTTGAAGCAATTTATCGATGTATCCTTTGGCTGGCACTACACGTGCACCACACCCTGCTTCCACTAAAGCCACTGACAGTGCCACTGCTCCAAGACCCAAGAAACGCACTCGTGTTCTCAACGACCGAGAGCTTCTTGTGGCTCTACATCAGAAACAGGATAGGCATCATGACTGGCTGAAGCGTCAGATGAAAAGCCTCTTGGTGGATGTTAATCGCACTCAAAATCTTGCCAGCAAGAATGCTTTCGTTGCCCATGAAACCTGTTGCCGCACATGGAAAGGGCTCACGATGATGTGTTCTGAAGCTGATCTTCAAGAGGATGGCTTCTCTGAGAGATTCAAGTTTGACTCCACACCTCCTCAAAGGGTTGTGCTGCTAGGAACTCCATCCCTTGAAGACTCTGAGTTCTCTTCCTCTGCTGCCACAGTGACTGCCAGAATTATTGAGGAAGAAGACGATGCTACTTCACCGCCACCTCCTTCAGCACCTCCAAGCTCTTCTGCACCGCCAAACAACACCAACAACCCTGCTACTTCACCTACTCCTCATGGGAACGAGTAGAGGCTCTATGTCTTCAAACCTTTTTGGTCATTACTGACAAAAGGGGGAGAAGCATATGAGATTGATAGTCTTCAAGCGGGTCCATATGGGCGGGTGCTTTATATTTTGCTTCGTGCTTACAACTCTCGTTTTGCTACATTTGGTTTTTATAAGTTGTAACACTTAAACTAGATGGTCGTCTGCTACTTATTTGCCACCTTGTTTTGCGAAGATAAATTCCTCATGTGCGACGATAAATTCCGCACTTAGCTCATTCTGCAGACGTCCATTTTCCATTATGCATGTCATTATCTTCATATACTTTCACATGCATAGTGGATTGTCATCATAAGTTGAAGTGGATCTCCACAAGTACAACCTGCCATGTGCATTTGCATTCCAAAAGCAAATTAACTTATATGCACATCTTCAGGGGGAGCCCTTGCAACTTATGAAGACAATTCCTTATCCTTTACAATTTCACAGATTATATTCCCTGTTGAAAACTTCAACTAGTTTGTCATCAATCACCAAAAAGGGGGAGATTGTAAGTGCATCTAGTGCCACCCCTAGTTGGTTTTGGAGTATTGACGACAAACCTAGTTGAGGGACTAATGTGTTTGTGAGAACTGCAGGATAACACAGGTAGAAGTCCGTCATTGATTCGGTTTTACTACCAGAGATGACGCCTAAAAATGTATGAAGACATTGAAGTCAAAGGTGGTATATGAAGATATTCACATTGAAGACTATGACAAGAGAAGAAACTATATGAAGCCTATGGAGCTCGAAGACTTAGATCTTTCGTAGTTCTTTTTCTTTTGTGTTGAGTCATAGGAACCACCATACTGTTAAGTGGGGGTCCAAGAGAACCAGTCAGAATGACTGAAGTGATGCCTAAACCGAAAACCTATGTCTTCGAGTGAAGACTATGAGAGCGAATCTTGTCCAGAGTCGGACAAGTCAGCTTTGCTTGTAGCCCAAGTAAAGTTGCCGTGTGAGTTTGAAATCTGACCGTTGGAACACGTGTCAGTTCCTTAGTGACCCAGGGTCATTTCGGACAAATCAGGTCGGGTTGCCAAGTGGCTATAAATAGCCCACCCCCTACAACCATAAACGGTTGGCTGCTCAGATTCAAAGCACGACTTTTGTCGATTGAGAGCAACCCACCTCGAAGCCTCTGAGAGAGAATTCCTTGCGAGGATAAAGCCCTAACCACCAGAGCCAGAGAGAATTGGGCATCACTTAAGTCTTCTTGTCTGTGTGATCTGAAGACTTATTACACTTGAGGAATGTGCATCCTCCAGCCGGTTAGGCGTCGCGTTCTGAGCTTCCAAGAGACATTGTGGATTGCCAGTGAATGAAGTCTGTGAAGGTTTGGGAGTCTACCTTGAAGACTTACCAGAGTGATTGGGCGAGGTCTATGTGACCTTAGCTCAAGGAGAATACGGTGAGGACTGGCTGTCCTGAGCTACGTGTTCAGGACTGGGTGTCCGGGACTGTGTGTCCTAAGGTTTAAATACCTAACCGCTCCAACCAGACATACAGTTGTCACAGCAACTGGAACTGGTTCAACAAATCATTGTCTTCAATGAGTCACTGGTTTCATCTTCACTTCACTTTACTTTCTGTTACTCCTTGTGAAGTCATTGTATGTTTGCTCTATCATTTGTCTTCACTGAGTGACTGTGTGTTCTGTTTGGCTTCACAATATCTTCCTACCTGATCCTTACTACCTAGCTGCTATTAGTCTTTGTGCTTTCACTTCATTGAATACTTGACTATGGTTTGCCTAGTGTAGTCTACCTTCCGCTGCATGGTAATAGGTTTAATTTTATCGTTTGTCTTCAAAACTCCCATGTTCTGAAGACTTTGATAAAAATCGCCTATTCACCCCCCCTCTAGTCGATATAACGCACTTTCAGAGTGGAAACTTTTCGCTTTTCCGGAGGAATAATGGAAACGGAGAGGAAATTTGAAAACAAAAACGGAAATTTGCAAAACGGAAGTGGAAGTGGAATTTTTTATGTGGAAACGGAAACAAAAACGGAACGGTGTTTTCTGGTGGAACAAGCATGGAAACGGAACTTTCCGTTTCCGTGAATATGGAATTTCCGTTTTTACTATAGATCTATGGCTACTCTGTAGTCCAACTACTAAACAACACACAATTATACAATGAGTAGAATGGATCATTTCAGCCTAACTTTTACTACTATACATGTACTCAACTTGACCCTATACATAACTGTCCAGTACTACTACAATACTAGGCTAAGTTGATAACATAATGATATTTTTTGTAGCCATGTTAACTTTTCATTAAATTTGCTTGTGTTTTGTGTGTATTTCTCTAAGGTTCAAGGGTTTTATTAGGTTCCGGTCAAATGCCCACTTCTGTTTCCGTGTCCGCTTTGTATTTTCTCTGTGTCTGTTTTTGGTAGTATCTGTTTCCGTGTTCATTTTCGGGGTTTATGTATTCATTTCCATTTCTGCGAAAATATATGAAAGCAACTATGATAGCACTCAGCTCCATTCGTTTCTCCTCCATTTTCATCCCTAGTTTCAATTGTTTCAAGTCTCAGTGGCTACTGGTACATGATTACCAGATCTGTACAATGCATACTTACCCGCATATCTTTCAAATGCTGGTCAGTGGCTCTGGCAAGCCCGTCCCGGGCAGCTCGGATGTACGCATCACCCAAGCTGAAGGCATTGAATGCCTCTTTAGTAAAACCAGGGTCACGAAGAGCGGCCCTCCGGCGCCGATGATTCATGGCGCTCTCCACTTCAGAGTTCATGAAAGATACATTATCCGAATCCTTTGAAGGAGGATAATCCGGCATCGCTCCCGTGTCAGCCCCCGCCTTAGAGGCAAGGTCTGGAACCTGACTGGTGGAGGCACGACCAGCAGGATCCCCGGACATAGTCCGGCGAACACTCTTCCTGATAAAACATAGCGGACAATGCCACGGTTCGATGTGACTGCCACGGGGCATATTTAAAGCCATACCTCTTTGATGAAGGCTCGGCCGTGTTATCATTTGCCTTCCTCTTTGAAGACCTGCCCGGTGTAGGCACCACTCTCTTATGAGACGCCTTTGGTGCGCCATGACGCATCGAGCCCCTCCCCTTTGGAGCATGAGACAGTGCGATGGGTGAGGCATAACGAGGAAGCTCTTTTGGAGGAGATGTCTCCTAGTTCCTTACATGTGAGGCAGGAAGGAGGCCAGGATAATCGGCCATGATGGGCACTTCTGTGCCTTCATAGCTCGCCTGGTAGAAGACTCCCTCTTTGGGTTCCACAAATATGTCTAGATCCTATTCAAATTCAGGATCGAGATCCCGGTTATGCTCCTCCGACTGTGGAGCGGGACTATAAATCTCCGCGATAGCCTTCCGCCATTCCTATTAACAATGGACGGGTAAAGGTCAGTTAAACATGACTCGGAGAAAGAATTGAGTAAGGAGGTGGGATTGAAACTCACCCACCTATGGGGATTGTACATGGAGAATCCCTCTTGGCGCTTAAGATGAGTAAACTCCTCTTTCTCCCCTTTACACAGATCGGCGAATATTGTAGCCATGGCGAAGGGGTGTCCGGACCTTTTCGTCCGCAGCGTGAGGCGTCATCTTCCCCATTGTAGTGCCACATAGGGAGCCCTCTGAATTGAAGTGGCTGACCACCTTGCATTATGGAAGTTTCCTTTACCTCGATTATTGATAATCCAGACTGGGAAAGTGTCCTTATCTTGCCCATTAATTGTTGAACTTCTGCACTGTCTTCCTCCTCGAGGCTCCGAGGACACCAGCTGTGGCGTTTCCTCAATGGAGCACTAGAAAATTCAAGAAGGCCCATTCGGACTGGGTCGGGGAGAGCAACATCTCAATATAAAACCACTCTAAGGGCCACTCTTCGGATGCCTTCTTCGGCGTACCGGACAAGTATCTGGTCCTAGCTATGCGCCATATCTCGGCACCGCCCACCTCGAATATGGATCCCTTTTGGGTACGAGGTACGAGGCAGAAAATTTTCCTCCATAAATCAAAGTGGGCCTCGCAGCCTAGGAATAGCTCGCAAAGAGCGACGAAACCCGCGATATGCAGGATGGACGCTGGAGTGAGGTTGTGAAGTTGGAGGCCATAGTACTCCAGTAGACCTTAGAGGAAACAGTGGATTGGAAACCCAACGCCTCTTATTAAGAAGGATACGAAGCACACTCACTCCCCCTGGTTGTATTAGGGAAATTTTCCGCCAGGGCTTCGCCTGTAAAGGAGGCTAATCCTGCCCGAACAGGGACTAGATCCGCGGGGGGAAGGAATCCCTGCATTTGAAGCTTACTCAGCTGGTCATGGGGGCGGGAGGAAGAACTGGGAACGCTAGCCATGTTGGAATGGTTTCTCCTAGCAAGCTCTAAGGATTTCCCACCTGGTGTGAGATGGCATCTGAGATCCAATCCACTTAAATATACGCCTTTCTTACATGGTCAGGGTGTTATGTGCAAAAATACTCTGACCTTTCGTGTTTGCTCGACATGTGGAAGCTAAAGCAATGGAGGCGCAGAAGCCAATGGGTACGACATTAAATAAAAAGCCGAGTATAACTCTTCAGATCAGATGCTTTGAAGTATTCGGAGGAAGAACCCGCCTTGCAATGCCAAAGACTATCAGCGTGCCGGACATATCATCACTGAAGTTTGGTTCGGGGGCTACTGAGGGGGTCCTGGATTAAGGGGTCCTTGAGCATCCGGCCTATGTGACATGGGCCAGACTGATAGGCCGTGAAGATACAAGATAGAAGACTTCCTCCCGTGTCCGGATGGGACTCTCCTTTGCATGGAAGGCAAGCTTGGGGTTCGTATATGAAGATTCCTTCCTCTGTAAACCGAATTTGTACAACCCTAGGCCCCTCCGGTGTCTATATAAACCAGAGGGTTTAGTCCGTAGAGGCAATCATAATCACACAGCCTAGACATCTAGGGTTTAGCCATAACGATCTCGTCGTAGATCAACTCTGGTAATCATCATATTCATCAAGATAAATCAAGCAGGAAGTAGGGTATTACCTCCATCAAGAGGGCCCGAACTTGCGTAAACATCGTGTCCCCTGTCTCCTATTACCATTGACCTTAGATTCACAATTCGGGACCCCCTACCCGAGATCCGCCGGTTTTGACACTGACACACGTTCCCCCAATTACTCCTCCAAGTAGCTCGGCCACCTCGATTGTGACTCCCCACAGTGCCCCTGCCGACTGGGTTTCCCTTCTCACTACTCCTACCCCTAAGGGAGAGCCCTCGAGGCAGCGCCATCGTGTTACTTTTAACCCGGAGGTTTCCGTTAACATCGTCAGTTCGGGATCTGAGTCCGGCTCAGGTGAGGACCCAGCAGTACCGGTAGAGCACTAGAGTGTCAAAGTATCCGAAGTTGTCATGTTGATGTATGGATGTAGTCGTACATGTCATGATGTTTCATATCATCTATGAGGGTATTTGAACCTATCATGATGTTTGCCTTTCATGTATGAGTCTATGTATAATTATCTTGGAACTTCTATTATTCCTGTTGGTTTTGCTTCTTTCTTTTGGGTTTGTCACTTTCTCTTCTTCCCAGTTTTGGATGTTGCTCATCTCGGTTGCTTTATATTAGGAAAAACAAATAATAGGATGATGCGGGGAGGTAGCAGTAGTCATGCTTGTGAGGATGTCCCTGTTCGTCGCTCGGCAAGACAGGCAGGACATTCCCCCGAGCCATAGCCACCACCACCTCCACCACCACATCCGCCCTCCACCGAACAAATTATGCGCATGTTTGAAGAAAGAAGGGACAACGATCTAATTGAGATGTTGAAAAGTGTGCAAGCTATGGTTGGGAAAAATGGAAATATGAATGGTCATCAATCCAAGCTATCAAATTTTCAGAGGACCGAACCTCCCAGTTTTAGTCAAGTTATCGATCCTTTAGAAGCTGATGATTGGTTGCGAACTACTGAGAAAAAGCTTGAGATTCCTCGCACTGAAGAAGCTTACAAGGTTCCGTTTGCTACACACTATCTTGAGGGAGCTTTCGCTATATGGTGGGATAATGCTAAAGCTATGTGGCCCACGGACGAAGAAATCACTTGGACAAAATTCAAGGACCATTTTCGTAAATATCATATTCCCGTTGGTATTATGAAGGTCAAGCAGCGTAAATTCCTCGCTCTCACCCAAGGAAGAATGTCAGTAAGTGAGTATCTGCATAAATTCAACCATTTGGCCCGTTATTCTCTCTATGATGTGGCCACAAAAGAAAGAAAGATCGATAGATTTCTTTGAGGACAGAACTAGCATCTCAGACGCACTCTCAGTATGTTTGATTTCCCGGGTTTCCAAACTTTGTTAAATAAGACCCTCATTGCAGAAAGGGAACACAAGCTCGTGCACGACAATAAGCCTGCTAATAATGATCATAAGAGCAAGTTTGAGCCTAAGAAGGATGGACAGCTGATGCAGAAGGCTCGTACTTGGCTGCAGACTCAGGTTGAGTACAAACCCAATTGGCATAAGAATGTTAACAAGACCACTACCCAAGTCAAGAATGTTGTGATCAGTCCGGTATGCGAAGAGTGTCAGCACAATAATTCTTGTTTCAATGTGGGCAAACCAGACATTACGCCAGACAGTTCCCCAAGAATGGCAAGTCAAATGCCCCATTCAGGTCGCAAGTCAACCACATGGGGACATATCCTGTCTAAAAGACCATCCAATGGCAAGTTCACCACCTCCCCGCGGATGAAGCCCAAGAGGACCCAGAAGTCGTCATTGGTGTGTTCCCTGTTAATAGCATACCTACAATAATTTTATTTGACTCTAGGACTTCCTGCTCTTTTATTTCACGGTGTTTTGTTGCCCAAAACAAGTTTCCTTGCTCGATTTTGGGGAAAAAGTATGATGGTACAATCCTCGGGATCAATGCTCAGAAGCAACTTGGTCTGCCGAAATTTGCAAATTGGTATCAAGGGAGTCATCTTCCCAGCTTCGTTGATAGTCATCGAGTCTGCCAAGTTGGCTATTTTTCTGGGAATGAACTGGTTGACCCACCATCAAGTATGCATTAATTGTGCGACCAGAGAAGTCATGTTGACTAGTCAAGAAGGGCGGATTACAAAATTCTTTGCTGGAAGAAGCATACCCAAGAAAGACATGGTCTTCACTGCTGTAGCTGAAGAATTGGAACTAATTCCTGTGGTCAGTTAGTTTCTAGATGTATTTCCTGAGGAATTACCAGGAATACCGCTAGACCGAGAGCTTGAGTTTGCAATTGACCTTGTGCCCGGGACTGCGCCATTATATAAGAAATATTATCGGATGTCGTCCTTAGAATTGGTGTAATTAAAGAAAGAGTTGGATGAGATGCTTTAGAAAGGATACATTCGTCCAAGCTCTTCACCATCGGGATCACCAGCAATATTCGTGGATAAGAAAGATAGCAATATTCAAATGTGTGTGGATTACCGTCAGTTGAATGATGTCACTATCAAGAACAAATATCCACTACCGAGGATTAATGATTTGTTCGATCAACTCAGTGGGGCAAAAGTGTTGTCCAAGATAGCTTTGAGGACCGGATAATACCAGCTCAAAATCAAGAAGGAATATATTCCTAAGAACGGGTTTACTACTCGATACAATCTTTATGAATATACAATCACGTCTTTCAGCCTCACCAATGCCCTAGCCTTCTTCATGCATATGATGAATAAGGTATTGATGGACTTCTTGGATAGGTTTGTGGTGTTCTTCATCGATGACTCCTCATGTACTCAAAAGGTGAAGAAGAGCACAAGGACATCTCAGAGCAGTCTTGCAGAGACTCTGTGACCATCAACTATATGCAAAATTCAGCAAGTGTGAATTTTTGCTCAACCAAGTCAGATTTTTGGGGCATGTTCTTTCAGCAGAAGGCATAGCCATGGATCCAAGTAAGGTGAAGGACGTGCTTGATTGGACGGCACCCACGACAGTAAGTGAGATCTGGAGTTTCCTTGGATTAGCCGAATACTACTGCCGATTCATTGAAGGCTTCTCTAAGATTGCCAAGCCAATGACAGAAGTCCTCAAGAAAGATAAGAAATTTGAATGGACTGAGGACTGTGAGAAAAGCATCAATGAGCTAAAGACCAGGATGACAATAGCACATGTGTTGACCCTTCTAGACATCTAGCACGGCTTTGATGTTTATTGTGATGCATCCAGGAGAGGTACTGGGTGTGTACTCACGCAAGGTGGCAAGGTTGTAGCCTACGCATCTCGACAGCTACAGCCTCACGAAGGGAACTGTCCAACACATGATCTGGAACTGGCCGAAGTGATGCACGCTTTAAAAATTTGGATGCACTACCTCATTGGAAAAAAATGTCAGATATTTACCGACCACAAGAGTCTCAAGTATATATATTCACCCAACCAGATCCGAACCTCCCACAGCGAAGATGGCTCGAATTAGTCAAGGATTATGATCTTGAAATAAATTACCATCCGGTTAAGGCCAACGAGGTTGCCGATGCCCTCAGTCACAAGCCTGCCAGTCCAAATTCCTTGATGGAATCCTTGCCTCCTGAATTCCAAGAAGAGATTGATGCAACTTGAAGCTATGTTAGTATTTCCTCAAAGAGGAAGGGATGATGCAGCACATCGACGGTAGGTATTTCCCTCAGTGATGAAACCAAGGTTATCGAACCAGTAGGAGAACCAAGCAACAATACATAAACGACACCTACACACAAATAATAAATACTCGCAACCCGACATGTTAAAGGGGTTGTCAATCCCTTTCGGGTAATGCTACCAGAAATTGGTAAACGGGCGTGAATAAATTGTAGTAGTCTGATAGATCGAACGCAAAATAAAATAAATTGCAGTAAGGTATTTTTGGGTTTAATAGATCTGAAAATAAAAGGCAAATAAAATAGATCCCAAAGGCAAATAATATGAGAAAGAGACCCAGGGGCCGTAGGTTTCACTAGTGGCTTCTCTCGAGAAAAATAGCAAACGGTGGGTAAACAAATTACTGTTGGGTAATTGATAGAACTTCAAATAATCATGATGATATACATGCAATGATCATTATATACGCATCACGTCCAAGATTAGTAGACCGACTCTTGCCTACATCTATTACTATTACTCCACACATTGACCGCTATCCAACATGCATCTAGTGTATTAAGTTTGTGGTGAAACGGAGTAATGCAATAAGAACGCTAACATGATGTATACAAGATCTATTTATGTAGAAATTGACCTCATCATTTTATCCTTAGTAGCAATGATACATACGTGTCGGTTCCCCTTGTGTCACTGGGATCAAGCACTGTAAGATCGAACCCACTACAAAGCACCTCTTCCCATTGCAAGATAAATAGATCAAGTTGGCCAAACAAAACCCAAATATCGGAGAAGAAATATGAGGCTATCAGCAATCATGCATATAAGAGATCAAAGAATCTCAAATAACTTTCATGGATAAAAAGAGATAGATCTGAGCATAAACTCAAAGTTCATCGCATCCCAACAAACACATCGCAAAAAGAGTTACATCATATGAATCTCCAAGAGACTATTGTATTGAGAATCTAACGAGAGAGCAGAAGCCATCTAGATACTAACTATGGACCCGAAGGTCTACGAAGAACTACTCACGCATCATCGGAGAGGCACAAAAGGAAGTGGTGAACCCCTCCGTGATGGTGTCTAGATTGGATCTGGTTGTTCTGGACTCTACGGCGGCTGGTAATGATTTTCATCAACTCCCCTAGAGTTTCTGGAATATTGGGGTATTTATAGAGTAAAGAGGCGATTCGGGGGGCACCGGAGGTGGGCACAACCCACCAGGGCGTGCCTGGCCCTCCAAACGCGCCCTGGTGGGTTGTGCTCCCCTCGGAGCAGCCCCTTGGTGCTTCTTCGATCCATTGGTTGTCTTCTGGTCCAAAAAAAATTATAGATACGTTGGAGATGTACCAACATGCCCAAGCTTAATTCCTGCTCGTCCTCGAGTAGGTAAATGATAAAAATAGAATTTTAGATGTGGAATGCTGCCTAACATGTCATCTCATATTCTTTTCTTTATAGCATGGACATTTGGACTTTTATATTGTTCAAAGAAATAGTCTAGTTTTGACATGATAACTTAAATACTCAAGCATATCAACAAGCAACCATGTCTTTCAAAATATCAATGCTAAAATAAGCTATCCCTAGCCCATCATGCTCAATCATTGATCCATTCATGAAACACACTCGCATATTAACTACACCCAATGCTCAAGTACGATCATAGTGCCCCTAGTTGGTGCTTTTAGAAGATAAGATGGAGACTCAAATTCAAAAATTAAAAATGCATAAAGTAAAAGAAAGGCCCTTCGCAGAGGGTAGTAGGGATTCGTAGATGTGCCAGAGCTCAAAGCTAAAATTGAGGGATAAACACATTTTAAGAGGCATACTTTTCCCACCAACGAAAATGACTTAGAGTTCCTGTCGGTGCAACAAACCCTGGGTCTATTGCCCAGACTGTGCACAGGCACGAGATCAAGATTGAAGCACCAACCCAAGCCAGATATTGAAGGACCAAGAGATCTGAAGAACCAACATGCGGTCCAAAGACACCAAGATCGAGCCAGAAGAGCAAGATATCGGCAAGAGAAGGGCCTCCCTTGCCGGGCAGGTGAGCCCGCCAAGGGGCAAGGCCACTGCAAGAAGCAGGCAACCAAGGCACCCCGGCAAGGTCTGCCGAGGCTGGCGGGGGCAGAACTGCCCCACCAACAACTCAAGCGCGACCGACAACGTCAATTAGTGCGGTGTCAAGCCGCAAGATGATTAAGTGGAAGCCGTTCGCCACCTAGCGGCCATTTCCTATAGAAGAAGCCTACAGATGACACCCGTCCTTCGATGTGTCAAGGGAACAGGCGCGAAGCTGGCAAGATAGCCCTGCAGGCCTTGCCGGGCAACCAGTGATGTTACACCAAGCGGCACATTTAATGCACCCTGTCAGCTCGCAGAGTTAGGTATGATAGCACTGTTCACTATCATTTTAGTGGATAATGACTACTTTGCCATTGTGGTGACCCCTTAATCTATAAAAGGAGGCCCATGGCACTCGTAGGAGGGTTGGAAATTGATGAACCCAAGCCACCATACGTGCATAGTCACTGCGGCCCGGAGGCGAACCCTGCCAGGCATGTGTACTACGCATCACCACGTTCATTCCACCAAAGCAGGAGTAGGGTCTTACGCCTTGCGGCGGCCCGAACCTAGGTAAATTTCTTGTGTTCTCTCCGCCGTGTTACCGTGCATTGGTCTGCTCTTTGTGCAACGCGAAATCCCCTTGCCGAACTAGCAAGGGGCTACCCAGTCCCATAGGTGGCCGCGGACACCCCATGACAGTTCCCAACACTTTCCATGTGAGATATATCATAGGCGGTTCCCAAACAGAAATTAAGGTTTATTCCTTTTTCCACCATACTTTCACTTTCCGTGGCTAACTGAATCCACGGGTGCCTTCCATACCAACACTTTCCAAGGAATTTATTATTTGACAACATAAAGTAAATTCATTTTTCATTTCGGCACTAGGCATCCCTAATACCTTTGCCTTACTCTCATGCAATGACAAGTGAATAAACACTGATCGTGAGAATAATACATCTAGCATGGAAAATATTTGCCACCCCTCACCGCCTCGCAAGCGGTACGAGCACACAAAAGACAAATTTATTTTGAATTTTAGAGATGGCACATACAAATTTGCTTAGAACGGTAAAAGAATACGGCATATAGGTAGATATAGTGGACTCATGTGGCAAAACTGGTTTTTAAGGATTTTGGATGCACAAGTAGTGATCATACTTAGTGCAAAATGAAGGCTAGCAAAAGATTGAGAAGTAACCAACCAAGAAACGAATAATCTCATAAGCGAGCATTAAGCATAACTAACACCGAATAATGCACCACAAGTAGGATATAATTTCATTGCATGACTATTGACTTTCGTGCTTGCATAGGGAATCACAGACCTTAAGACCAATATTCTTACTAAAGCATAATTACTCATCAACATGACTCACATATCACATCATCATATCTCAAAACTATTACTAAGAATCAAGTTTATTTGTCCAACGATCTTCATAAAAGTTTTTATTATATCCTTCTTGGATATCTATCACTTTGGGACTATTTTTCATGTGTTGCTTTTAATAAGCTCAAACAAATATAAGTGAAGATCATGAGCATAATATTTCTTTCTCTCAAATTAATTTAAGTGAAGAAAGAGAGAATTTCTTGAAAATTTTACTAACTCTCAAATAAATCTAAGTGAAGCAAGAGAGCATTTCTTAAAAAAGACTAAAGCACACCGTGCTCAAAAAGACATGAGTGAAGCACTAGAGCAAGTCCATAGCTCATAAAAATTTAAGTGAAGCATAGAGAGCAATTGTAACAAGTCATGGCATAATTTTCTCTCTCTCAAATAGGTGTGTCCAACAAGGAATCAAGACTTAAAACAGAAAATAAAACAAGGAAAGACTCATATCATACAAGATGCTCCAAGCAAAACACATAGTATGTGACGAATAAAAATATAGCTTCGAGTAAAATACCTATGGTCGTTAGAAGAAAGAGGGGATGCCACTCGGGGCATCCCCAAGCTTAGTTGCTTGCTCTATTTGGATAATAGCTTGGGATGTCGGGGCATCCCCAAGATTAGGCTCTTCTTACTCCTTATTCCTTCATCCATCGTAAGATAATCCAAAACTTGAAAACTTCAATCACACAAAACTCAACAAAACCTTCATGAGATCCGTTAGTATTAGAAAGCAAATCACTACTATAAGTGTGGTAGCAAACCAATTCACATTTTGTTCATGCATTATATCTACTATATTCCAACTTTTTTATTAAAAAACTCATCATATAAAATCATAGAATCATCAAAACAAGTACACAATGGAAAGAAAACATAATCTGTCAAAAACAGAATAGTCTGTAGCAATCTGGATATTTCGAATACCAATGTAACTCCAAAACTCTGAAACATTAGAACGACCTGGGAAATTTGTATATTAATCTTTTGCAAAAATAATTAGTATTTTATCGCTCTCTACTTTGAAATGAGAATTATTTTCGTGAGCCCAAAAGTTTTTGTTTTTCACCAAGATCAAACAACTATCACCCAAGAAGATCCTAAAGGCTTTACTTGGCACAAACACTAATTAAAACACAAAAAACACAATCTAGCATAATTTTGCTAACACTCCAGAACAGAAAGCAAAAATCAAAAATAAATTTTATTCATTGGGTTGCCTCCCAACGAGCGCTATAGTTTTACGCCCTTAGCTAGGCATAAAGCAAGGATCAAAGTTTTGTCATCCATAGTTTTGGCTACTTTGGTAAGGGTTTTCTCAAACCCGGAAGGCTCTTTACGTTTCCCTAAATTCTCAGGAAAAGAAACCATCTTTAGGTCCAAAATATCCAAACGCTTGTTTCAAAGAGTAATCAAGGTATTCATGTGATTTATACTACCATTGAGATGTTTGAGGGGTTCATTATATTTTTGTAATTCAACCATGTGTTTATGCAAATCACCAAGTTTGTCCAACATTTGAACTCCCTCCAGGGTGAAATAAAACCCCTTCTTTTGAGGTGGAACCCCCAAAATTCCTTCCAAAATGTCATAGGCAGCATTGGCATCAAGCTCAATAAAATTCCCTTTGTCGGCGAAATCCAGGAGTTGTCTATGATGTAAAGGCAATCCTATGTAAAATTTACGAAGGAAGATCCTAGCGCCCCCTTTAAATTGCAAATACGATAAGATTCCATAAGCCTATACCAAGCATCTTTCAAATTTTCTCCGTGTCTTTGCTTGAAATAAGAACTTCAAGATCTGGTGACAAAGGAGGAGTAGGCACGCTAGCCATTATGACTAGAAAGCAAGAACACGGGTAGATCTGGCAAGAAAACAGCGAACGAAAAAGAGGGCGAATAAAACAGCAATTTTTTGTGAAGTGGGGGAGAGGTAAATGACAAATAATGTAAATTGCGAGGAGATGAGATTTGTGATTAGGAACCTATTATATGTTGAAGATCCTCCCCGGCAACAGCACCAGAAATTCCTTTTGATGCGGCTTCAAGCTACGTCGGTATTTCCACAAAGAAGAAGGGATGATGCAGCACAGTGACGATAGGTATTTCCCTCAGTGATGAAAGCAAGGTTATCGAACCAGTAGGATAACCAAGGAACAATACGTAAACGGCACCTACACAGAAATAGCAAATACTCGCAACCAGACGTGTTAAAGGGGTTGTCAATCCCTTTTGGGTAACGGCGCCAGAAATTGGCAAACGGGCGTGAATAAATTGTAGTAGTTTGATAGCTCGAACGCCAAATAAAATAAATTTCAGCAAGGTATTTTTGTATTTTTGTATTAATAGTTCTGAAAATAAAAGGCAAATAAAATATATCACAAAGGCAAATAATATGAGAAAGAGACCCGGGGGCTGTAGGTTTCACTAGTGGCTTCTTTCGAGAAAAATAACAAATGGTGGGTAAACAAATTACTGTTGGGGAATTGATAGAACCTCAAGTATTCATGACGATATCCAGGCAATGATCATTATATAGGCATCACGTTCAAGATTAGAAGACCGACTCCTGCCTGCATCTACTACTATTACTCCACACATCGACCGGTATCCAGCATGCATCTAGTGTATTAAGTTCATGGAGAAACGGAGTATTGCAATAAGAACGATGACATGATGTAGACAAGATCTATTTATGTAGATATACACCCCGTCGTTTTATCCTTAGTAGCAACAATACATACGTGTCGGTTCCCCTTTTGTCACTGGGATCAAGGAACGTAAGATTGAACCCACCACAAAGCACCTCTTCCCATTGCCAAACAAAACCCAAATATCGGAGAAGAAATACGAGGCTATAAGCAATCATGCATATTAGAGATCAAAGAAACTCAAATAACCTTCATGGATAAAACGAGATAGATCTGATCATAAACTCAAAGTTCATCGGATCCCTATAATCACACCGCAAAAAGAGTTACGTCATTTGGATCCTCAAGAGACCATTGTATTGGAAATCAAACGAGAGAGAGATCAAGCCATCTAGCTACTAACTACGGACCTGAAGGTCTATAAAGAACTACTCGTGCATGATCCGAGAGGCACCAATGGAAGTGGTGAACCCCTCCGTGATGGTGTCTAGATTGGATCCGGTGGTTCTGGATTCTGCGGTGGCTGTAATTGATTTTCATCGACTCCCCTAGGGTTTCTAGAATATCAGGGGTATTTATAGAGTAAAGAGGCGGTCCGAGGGCACCCAAGGTGGGCACAACCCACCAGGGCGCGCCTGGGCCTCCAGGCGCACCCTGGTGGGTTGTGCTCCCCTCGAAGCAGCCCCGGGTGAAAGCGCAAGTGCTCCCTAAGTGGTTTTGGTAATTAATGTCAACATATCTCTTGTTGGACTAACACTTCTACCTAGTATGTTTCAGATAAGTTCAACAATGAAGTGGCATGGACTAGAGGATGTGGAACCCCTTCAAAATGCTAAGGACAAAGGAATGGCTCAAGCTCCAAGCTCAAGAATCTACATTTTCTATTTTAGTGATTCAAGATCACATTGAGTCTATAGGAAAAGCCAATACTATTAAGAAGGGATGAGCTGTTGCTTAATGGCTTGCTTGCCCTCAACCACTTTCTCACTTCCAAATATGTCCCACAACAAATATCCAACTCGGCCGCACCGATTCTTTCTGTCCGCGGCCACCGAGTTTAGTTGACATAGCCACTGCCAGAAACCCTAATCAGTTTGATCTCAACGATGGGATCTTGGTCTCACCGAGATGGGCTTGAAAACTCTCTGTTACCCATTGCAATATTTTCGGTTCCATCGAGATATGCAATCGGCCCCGCCGAGTTTGCTTAGCCAACTCTCTGTTTCACTTATTAACCAAATCGGTCCCACCAAGTTTGAGTAATTGGTCAAACCGAGTTTTGGATTTACCCTAACCCTACCACATCGGTCCCATAGAGTTGATCCAGTCGGTCCCATCAAAAACCCTAACGGTCACTAGATTTGCTGAATCGGTCCGACCGAGTTTATCAATTCGGTCCCACCGAGATTGGCAAGTTGTGTGTAACGGCTAGATTTTGTGTGGAGGCTATATATACCCCTCCACCACCTCTTCATTCGTAGCGAGAGCCATCAAAACAAACCTACACTTCCAACCTACTTTTTCTGAAAGAGAACTACCTACACTTGTATTGAGGCCAAGATATTCCATTCTTAACATATGAATCTTGATCTCTAGCTTTCCCAAGTTGCTTTACACTCAAATCCTCTTTCCACCAAATCCATATCCTGTGAGAGAGAGTTGAGTGTTGGGGAGACTATCATTTGAAGCACAAGAGCAAGGAGTTCATCATCAACACACCATTTGTTACTTCTTGGAGAGTGGTGTCTCCTAGATTGGCTAGGTGTCACTTGGGAGCCTCCGACAAGATTGTGGAGTTGAACCAAGGAGTTTGTAAGGGCAAGGAGATCGCCTACTTCATGAAGATCTACTGCTAGTGAGGCAAGACCTTCGTGGGCGACGGCCATGGTGGGATAGACAAGGTTGCTTCTTCGTGGACCCTTCGTGGGTGGAGCCCTCCATGGACTCACGTAGCCGTTACCCTTCGTGGGTTGAAGTCTCCATCAACGTGGATGTACGATAGCACCACCTATCGGAACCACGTCTCAAAAATCTCCGTGTCTCCAAATTGCGTTTGCACACTCCAATCCCATCCCTTTACATTCTTGCAAGCTGCATGCTTTACTTTCCGCTACTCATATACTCTTTGCATGCTTGCTTGATATGTATTGTGTTCGTTAAACTTGTGCCAAAACTCCACTTCAACCTAAAGAAATTAAAAACTGCAACTTTTAGCACGTAGTGTCTAATCACCCCCTCTAGACACCGCTTCTCGATCCTTTCAATTGGTATCAGAGCTTTGGTCTCCAGTGCTTTGGTTTAAACACCATTGGAAGAAGATGGATGAGTCTACTTTGGGGAGTCTTAGACATAGAGTGCCTATTCTTGATGGAGAATATTTTCATGAGTGGAAGAATGAAATGCTTGAGATTTTCAATCAATATCATTTGAACAAGTACATTTCTAGCCCTTGTGTACCTCATGTTGATCCTTTGCATCCTAACCTTGATGAGTCTATTGACATGATCCGCAACCTTAGAACTGTTAATCTTATCACCAGAGGCCTACCTAGAAACTTGATTGAATGTTTGCCTACTCTTGATTGTGCCTACACTATATGGAGATTTCTTGAGGAATGCTTTCCAAGTTATTCCTTGAAAAATCTAGATGAAATTCTCCATAAGTCTATTGCCTGGATTAAGATGAGTTCCAATGATCCCAAATTTGGTGACTACTTATTTGAGCTTACTAATCTTACGAGTGCCAAAGGAGATGTTGGAATCATTAGCAATATCATTTCCAAAGCTATTAGAATTCATAAAGATAACCATAGAAATGATCATTTATCTAATGATTTAACCTCTCTAGGAGTTGATCAATCACAAGATGATGTTGAACATGGATACTATGATGAGGATGATGATGACAATCACTATGATCTTAATGATGCAATGAGACACTTTGGTCTTATGTCAAATCTTCGCGGCTACATGGCTGGAGGAAAGGAATGGGTTCTTGATAGTGGATGTACTGATCATTTGACCGGAGAAAAAGATATGTTCCATGAGCTTGCTAAAAACGACGGCCCTCGAAAGTATGTCACCTTTGGTGATAACTCAAAGGGTAAGGTGGTTGGCCTAGGTAAGGTGGCCATCTCACATGATAGCTCCATACAAAATGTCATGCTCGTTGAATCTCTTGGGTACAACTTACTTTCAGTATCTAGACTTGCTGATTTCGGTTTGAATGTCCTATTTACTAAAGTAGATTGCCAAGTGTTTCAAAGAGACAATCATAAAATGGTCTTCACCGGTATACGTAGAGGTGATCTTTACATTGTTGATTTCACTAAAAAGGCTCAACCTAGAAGTTGCTTAATTGCTAAATCTTCTAAAGGTTGGACATGGCATAGACAATTAGGTCATGTTGGTATGCGAAACCTTGACAAGCTTATTAAAGGAAATCATATCCTTGGCGTTAATGATGTCATATTTGATAAGGATAGACTTTGCAGCGCTTATCAAGCAGGTATACAGGTTGGAGGAAGGCGTCCCGTGAAGAGCATCATGACCACAAGGAGGCCACTCGAGCTACTTCACATGGATCTTTTTGGTCCTAACGCTTACAAAAGTCTCGTTGGAAATTCTTTTGGTCTAGTTATAGTTGACGATTTTTCAAGATTTGCGTGGGTGTTTTTTCTCGATGATAAGTCGCAGGTCCAAAAGATCTTCAAAAACTTGGCTAGGAAGGCCCAAAATCAATTTGAAGTGAAAATCAAGAAGGTTCGCAGCGACAAAGGAACGAAGTTCAAGAACGCAAATGTGGACACCTTTCTTGACAAAGAAGGGGTTTCACATGAGTTCTCAGCTACGTACACACCTCAACGGAATGGAGTTGTTGAGAGGAAGAACTGGACACTCATCAAAATGGCGAGAACGATGCTTGATGAGTACAAGATGCCAAAGCACTTTTGGGCGGAAGCGGTTGAGACAGCTTGTCATGCAACAAATTTCTTGTATCTTCACAAGCTACTCGGCAAGACGGCATACGAGCTCCTCACAGGTAACAGACCACAACTTGGATACTTTCGAGTATTCAGCTCAAAGTTCTACATTCTTGATAAGCATCACCGTTCTAAATTTTCTCCTAAGTCTCATGAAGGTTTCCTACTTGGTTATGGCTCAAACTCTCATACATACCGTGTCTACAATAATTTCACCCGAAAGGTTGAAGAGACGGTAGATGTGAAGTTTGATGAATCTAACGGCTCGCAAGTAGAGCAATTGCCAATTGATGTAGGAGACAAAGACCCTTCGGAAGCAATCCAAGACTTGTCTATTGGCAAGATTCGTCCAACGGAGGTGAAGGAGAGTACCTCGTCCGTCCAAGTGGAAGCTTCTACCCCACGACAAGGTGAACCAAGAGTTGATACAGAAGCATCCACAAGTGGGACACAACAAGATGAAGAAAACTAGGAAGTGCACCAAGATGAACGCCAACAACCTTCTTCTCCACCACGACAAGAGAACGACAACGTCAACAACGAAGAAGGCCAAGAAGAAGAACAAGATGAAGAATATGTTCAACCAAGATCCAAGCAAAAGCTTTCACGAGTTCAAGCAAGAATTGCTAATGACCATCCCATCGAGAAAATCTACAATGATATCCAAATCGGGAGAATTACTCACTCAAAAACTCGTTTAGCTAACTGTTGTGAACACTATTCATTCATCTCTAGCATTGAACCTATGAAGGTTGAAGAAGCTTTGGAAGATCCGGATTGGATAAATGCCATGCATGAAGAGCTACACAACTTTGAGAGAAATCAAGTTTGGACATTAGTTGAGAAGCCCGACAACAACCACAACATCATCGGTACAAAATGGGTGTTTCGCAACAAGCAAGATGAAGATGGACAAGTAGTTCGCAACAAAGCACGTCTCGTTGCCCAAGGCTACACTCAAGTCGAAGGTATGGACTATGGTGAGACATATGCCCCCGTTGCTAGACTTGAGTCCATTCGCATCTTACATGCCTATGCTAATAATCATGATATCACCTTGTACCAAATGGACATTAAAAGTACTTTTCTAATGGTGAAATAGAGGAGGAAGTTTATGTTAAGCAACCTCCCGGATTTGTCAATCCTAAGAAACCTAATCATGTTTACAAACTTCACAAAGCTCTTTGTGGTCTTAAACAAGCTCCTAGAGCATGGTATAAATGCTTGACCAAGTTTATTATTGAAAAAGACTTTGAAATTGGAAAAATAGATTCTACTCTTTTTACTAAAAGGGTTAATGGAGAACTATTTGTGTGCCAAATTTATGTCGATGGTATTATATTTGGATCAACTAACCCTCATTTTAGTGAAAAGTTTGGAAAGCTAATGTCGGAGAAGTTTGAGATGTCAATGATGAGTGAACTCAAATTCTTTCTTGTTTTGCAAATCAAGCAAACTAAGGAAGGTACCTTTGTCTCTCAAATGAAGTACACCAAGGACTTATTCAAGAAGTTCAATATGCAAGAATGCAAAGGTATGACTACACCCATGCCTACTAGTGGACATCTTGATTTAACCAAAGATGGTGAACCGGTTGATCAAAAGGTTTATCACTCTACGATTGGTTCATTGTTATATCTATGTGCTTCACGCCCCGATATATGGCAAGTGTGTGCATGTGTGCGCGATATCAAGCTGCTCCTAAAGAATGTCATCTTAAGGCCGTGAAAAGGATAGTGGGATACTTAATCCATACACTAAATTTTGGCATTTGGTATCCAAAGAGGGCCTCCTTTGATCTTGTTGGCTACTCCGACTCGGACAATGCTGGTGACAAGGTTGATAGAAAGTCCACTTCAGGTACTTGTCAATTTCTTGGTAGATCTCTTGTGTCTTGATCTTCCAAGAAACAAAACTCGGTATCCTTATCCACCACCGAAGTGGAATACCACTACAAAAAAAGACACAACCGTGACATTTTGGGCCGAACAAAAAAAAAATTGTGTCATACATATGACACTTCTATGACGATAATTGTGACAAAACCCGATATCATCATAGATGTGGTGGGCTCCTACTTCTATGACAAAAAATCATGACAAAAAATGGGCTTTATTCTTGGGCGGGCCAGAGACATAGCTGCATGACATTCTTTGGGTCATCCATGACGGAAAAAACCGTGGTAGAAGCGAGGGCGAGGAAAAATTTCAGGGAGTTCCCGGTTACGGTGGGAGGTCGGGGGCCGAGCGATGCATGTTTCTCTCGTATACGTACGCGCGTGTGTGCGAGGCGTTGGCTCTAACTGAACCCGAGCGAGGCATTGGGCTCTAACTGAACCCGAGCGATTGCACTGCAGGCTACGCGTTACTGAACCCAAGCGATGGATCAATGGCTGTTAACTGAACCCGATCGAGCGATTCCTTCGCTACTGCTACTAACTGAAGTCGATCAATTGG